>NC_060903.1:17520705-17535705 GCF_014805685.1 Silurus meridionalis
TCTGAGAGTCGTGTTTTATTTTTGGCCTCGGATGCTGCACAGGTGTGTTCGTTAAGCTTCTGAATGTCTCGATCAGAACGAGAGGAAGTGATCCCATGGGAGCAGTGACGCACAGAGAGAAGCGTTTTGCACAGGGATTGAGGTTTCACCGGCAGCGATGATGAAATGAACTATAATGACGTGAAGAAGGAAAGGAATGGGAACTATTTACTGAGCTGAGCATTGCAGCAGGGATTTCAGTTCCATTTATCATTTCTCTCTATATATGTTTCTCTCTCTCTCTCTCTCTCTCTCTCTCTCTCTCTCTCTCTCTCTCTATATATATATATATATATATATATATATATATATATATATATATATATATATATATATATGTGTATATATATATATAAACATTTTAAGACTTTAGAAAGGACATTACTCACATTCTTACATCCTGGTACTCATGGTAGTTCTCACTCCCTGGTGCTTTGTATTGTTTTAAGATTTATAATGACGCTCATGATATCACCCCAATGAGGATAGTTCCCCTTTTGAGTCTGGTTTCTCTCAAGGTTTCTTCCTTATAAAATCTAAGGGGTTTTACTTGCTGCAGTCGCCCAAAGTTTCATCATCAAGGATGAATACACATCATTCACCTTTATTCCTAAATTCTGTAAAGCTGCTTTGGGACAATGTCTATTGTGAATATATATATATATATATATATATATATATATATATATATATATATATATATATATATATATATATATATATATATGTGTGTGTGTGTGTGTGTGTATGTGGATATATAATATAAAAATAAAGAGCAACTCAAAAACTTTGAGGTTGGATTTGGAGTATAATTAATATAAATAGTCTACTATAATGCTTCAGCACCACAAGTTGCATGGACAGCGCCAATCACTGCACACCATAAAAAAATGATGGAACTGTAATAAATGGACTGAGGATGGGTTTCCCTTTTCATTATATAGTACAATCCTCCACTGAATATGTTTTTAGATACCTGACCTTTCCATCCATATGTGGCACCACAAACGTCTAGATGAACAATTCTATAGGACTTCTCTGAATGTGGCAGAATTGAATTTTCTCTTCACTAGAGCTTGGAAACCTAAACCTGTTTCAGCATGACAGTGCCCATGTGCACAAAGCCAGCTTCATGAAGATCTGCCCTCTATGGTTTGTAGTGGAAGATCTCCTACTATAGACCTCACCTTCTCACCTATATCAGTAGCTGACTTTACTAATACCATTGTGGTTGAATGAATCTCCACAAATCTTCACAAGCACATTCCAAAATCTATTGAAACATTTTTCCTGAAGAGGTTATTAAAACTCTCTCGCTTATAACTATTTAATAAAACTCATGTAAATAAATGTAATCTTTTGGCTCTATTTAACTTAAAACTAACAGAAATTAACTGTTATTTTTATTATATATTATGAGTTTTTCTATAGAACATTTTATGTGAGTGTGTGCCAGCGCCAGAGGTGGGAAATAATAAAATACAAATGCTTTGTTACTGTAATTAAGTAGATTTTTCTGGTATCAGTTCTTTACTTTACTATTTACTTTTTGAACACGTTACTTATCAATATTTTTTCGTCTCAATGTGCCATGTTCAACACATCAAACTATTTCCTGTCATGGCTTAGCTTTTTCAATCCACTGGTGCATCATTTCCTGCCTCTCACACACCACAGACGTAGACTAGTTTCTGAAGCTCACAATGAGCAGGCAGAAGAAGTCTGGGATTAACGTGGATGAGACAGAGGGAGACAGTGATGTAAACATGACTGAGAACAGAGATGTTCCTGATCACCTGGTCATCATCATCTTCTCTCTGCTTGTGTTCTATATGGTGGATCTTCAGCCTGAATACATTCATTAGAGAACAACATTTGAAATGTATTTATATGAATATATTAATATGATGTGGGGTTCAGTTACCAGGCGATACTAAAACAGCTAGTAATAATGGTCACTATTTTACTACTAACTACATGTCAGAGCCCAAACTTCCACTGAGTGAAGGATGTGTGTACGTTTGCCATCACTGGGCACTGCTCAAGAAAGTGTTGGCTTGTTGTTGCTCAGTCACATGACCCTCTTCATGTTTTTGACATTTAAGTTAACATTAAGAGATTATAATTAAAAACAGAGTTGAAAGGTGATGCTGTAACTGTTTATAGCCTTTATAAATGTCTTATAGCTGTTACTGTATGTCACCAGTCAGAGTTTTAATTACTTTGTGAAGACTGAAGGTGATTAACATCATTACACGTAACTAAAAGTGGATAAAAACTGTGATGCAAAATTTCTGTTGTATAAAAGGAAAGAAAGAAAGAAGAAAGAAAGAAAGAAAGAAAGAAAGAACAATTAAAAGAAAGAAAAACAGAAAGACAGACAGACAGACAGACAAATAGATAGATAGATAGATAGATAGATAGATAGATAGATAGATAGATAGATAGATAGATAGATAGATAGATAGATAGAAACAAAAATTAGAAGAAAGAAAGAAAGAAAGAAAGAAAGAAAGAAGAAAGAAAGAAAGAAAGAAAGAAAAACAGAAAGAAAGGATTACAAAATTAAAAGAAAGAAAGAAAGAAACAACAGAAAGACAGACAGACAGACAGACAGACAGAAAGATAGATAGATAGATAGATAGATAGATAGATAGATAGATAGATAGATAGATAGATAGATAGATAGATACAAAATTAAAAGAAAGAAAGAAAGAAAGAAAGAAAGAAAGAAAGAAAGAAAGAAAGAAAGAAAGAAAAATGGAAAGAAAGAAAACAAAAATTAAAAGAAAGAAAGAAAGAAACAACAGACAGACAGACAGACAGACAGACAGACAGACAGACAGACAGAAAGATAGATAGATAGATAGATAGATAGATAGATAGATAGATAGATAGATAGATAGATAGATAGATAGAAACAAAAATTTTAAGAAAGAAAGAAAGAAAAACGGAAATAAAGTAAAACAAGCATGAAAAGAAAGAAAGACAGTATGAAAAATAAGAAAGAAGAATGAAAAATGAAAAGAAAGGTTGAATACATTTTATGAGAGCCATAAGGAAGGCGTAATTTATTATAATTTTTTTATGATTATTATGATTATGAATATTATTATGATGATTATTAGACTCCTGACTGCTTCCTGACTCTGAAGCTGATCTCCTGCAGGATTTACGCTTCAGATGTTCAGAACTCCGTGTTCTCTGAACTTTCACCCTGAATGGATCTTCTGTGTTTCTGAGAATAATTGAGACACGGTTAGAGACCTTTTTTCTTTCCGCCTCGAACTGCCTCCGTGCTGTTTCTTTTTTTTCTGACGTTTGTGGAGTTTATGTAGTGTAACGTACAGCGATCTAATCAGGAAGCTAAGAGCTTGTAATTCCCAGCTAAAGCATGGCTTATAATGGAGATTAGAGGCTTCGGATGAGACGTTTTCCCCTCTGAGGCGTGCAAAATATCCTGAATATCCTGAGACTGTGTGTTCTTTTCCAGTATGGCTGTAATTCAGATTCAGAGAAAAAGAAAAAGAAAAAAAGGAAAAAAAAAAGAAAGAGATGGATGGATGTGAGAAGCAGGGAGTAGTGAGAGACTTGGAGCGACGGAGTCTCTGAAGAATACTTTGTGAATTACTTTGCCTTACTGTTCCTGATCTGGGTAGAGAGAAAGACAAGGTGTGTGTGTGTGTGTGTGTGTGTGTGTGTGTGGGGGGAAGAAATAAGAGGAAAGGACAGAGGATACCTGGAGGATTGTTCTTCCGATTCTTTTGCAGTTCTTGCTTTTAACGCTCGTCCCGCACGTAAGCGTTCTGGACGTCCGTCTCCACGTCGTACGTCCTCATCCTCGTCCTGCTCCTAACACACCTGGAACAGAAAATCCAGCTGTGCTTAAAAACCATCAGACTATTCAAAAGCGCTTCGATCGAAACGCCTAAGAAAAAAAAATCCCCAGGAAAACCGGAAACTGAAATGATATTAATGAGGTTAATGTCGATCCTGTGGTCAGAATATTCACTACAAAGCGTGGAAAATTAGCGACTTCTCCGCCGTCTCTATTGTTCACGCAATAGGAGAGAATTTCTTCTCTTTTCATGTAAAGTGGATGAAACTTTCAAGGGGGGAATGAAAATAACCTTATGTAAGCGTCATGCACATCGTTCCTTCGTCCTCTCACAGCTTTTATTAAAACCGGGCGCTGATGCTGGAACTCTCGCTCAGAGTCTGAGAGACCCAGCAGGTGGAAAGCTAACTGGTGAGGGAGAGTGAATATAATGAGCAAAAGCCAACAAATGAGAAAAAAAGAAGAGAAGAAAGGGAACAGCGAAACTACTGATTGAAATCAAATCTGTGAGGGAAAAGAAAACTAATCTGGTGAGCGGAACTCTGGCTGGATTTCTCTCGCTAGTAATGAGATGATTAGCTTTCTTTTCCTCAAAGATTTATTTTATACTCTCAGTTAGTTCGGACATGCTGCTGTTGTGCTTTGGAAAGCAATGCTCTTTCTCTCTAGGTTAGCCTCTGCTAGTTTCACTTGCTAGTTTTGCTAGTCAGTGCGTTAGCAAGTGAGCATAAATGCTAATCTACCTCATGTGAAAAGGAACCTGTGAGGAAAAGAAAGAAGTAATAGCGAATTAGCACATAAAAGCTAACCTAGAAACGCGATAATAGCAAAGTAGTAAAATAGATAATGCTAACTAGAGAGCAACATCGAATATACAGAAAGCTAGTCTAGCCTAACCTAGCACAAGTGAACTAAACCGCAGTGAGTGTGGAGTAACTAAGAAGAAAGTGACACTGAAAACCACTCTGTAAGTGAAGGAAAGCTAATAATCGAGTGAGTTTTATAAACTAGCGAGCAAAAGCTAACCATGAAGAGAATTTTACCCTGCTGAGGGATTCAACCTAAGCTTATTAAAGACTAGCCTAGCAAAGGTCGCCTTAGTGATGATGAAAAGGAGGACTGGGAGGAGGAGATGGAGAAAGATGATGATGAGGATTATCATGAAAAGGAAGAAACTGATGATGATGATGATGATGATGTTGAGATTGAAGATAAGGCAGGGTAGAAGGATGATGATGATAAGGAGGAAGAGGATGGTGATAATGGTGATGAGGATGGAGGATGAGGATGTAAAAACAGATGCAAAATGCAGTTTAGCATCAACCAGAAGTGCAAACAGTAACAATTGTACAAATTTACAGGTGCAGATAAACATGTAAATATATGTACAGCGTGTAAATAAATATAATGAAAATAAAGGCTGTAGCAGTGAAGAGACGTGTAGACACTGTTAAAAAGTAAAAGTAAAAGGTTATAAGTCTGTGGCTTGAAAAAAATGTGCAAATCAAATAAACAAGTCCACAATATATATATATATAAATACATAGGAGAAGTGTGATGATGTGAGGATTATAAAGAGAACAATGTTGATAAGGAGCTGGAGGAGATGGAGCACGATGATGATGATGATGTGAGAAGGTGGAGAATAAGCATGATGATGATGATGATGATGATGTGAGGATTATAGGGAGAATGATAAGTATGAAGATGATAATGGAGAGGAGGTGGAGGATAAAGATGATGATGATCAGGTGGGAGAGAATGATGATGATGGAAAGGAGGTGGAGAAGAATGATGATGATGAAGAGAAGGTGAAGGAGTATGATGATGATGAAGAGGAGGTGGAGGAGAATGATGATGATGGAGAGGAGGTGGAAGAGAATGATGATGATGGAAAGGAGGTGGAGGAGAATGATGATGATGGAAAGGAGGTGGAGGAGAATGATGATGATGGAAAGGAGGTGGAGGAGAATGATGATGATGGAGAGGAGGTGGAGAATGATGATGATGGAGGAGGTGGAGGAGAATGATGATGATGGAGAGGAGGTGGAGGAGAATGATGATGATGGAGAGGAGGTGAAGGATAAAGATGATAAAGATGATGATGACGATGTGAGGATTATAAGGAGGAGGAGGAGGAAAATGATGATGATGAAGAGGAGGTGGAGGAGAATGATGTGAGAATGATGAGAAGGAGAATGAGGAGGATGGGGAGGAGGTGGAGTATATGGATGATGATAATGTGAGGATTATAAGGAGAAGAAGGAGGATAATTATGGAAATAATGAGAAGGAGGAAAAAAAGAAGAAGAAGATGATGATGTTTATAGGATGATAAATATTTTGAGAAGAACAGCTGGAACAGTATTACAGCTACAGATCTCAGGTTTATATGAACAGATTTTTATAGTACCAGCTGATTCTTTTCTGCATCTTCTTGTTCTGCAGTCGATCGTCAAAACTTGCGAATGATAATAAATGAAATGTAACTATAAACGGATAAAAAGTGTTTTCTTCTCAGTATAAGGAGTAAATCGCTGCGACTGGTCGACAGGATGAAACGTGAGGCTTCTGTATGAACATTGAAGTTCCGATCTCCGATCTCTAGCGACGTGTGAAGTCTTCGGTTTTCCTGAGGCGTCGAATTTCCGTCCAGGCCCTGACATCCTCCATGACATCAGAATTAATTCTGAAGGCGTGAGGCGTTCTGGGTTCTGCTTCAAGGACGGATTCGACCCAATTTCTGTTTGAACCCCTTTGATTGGGAGTTTAAAAGGCTGTTTGAAGCGTGTGTAAGCTCTGGCGAGAACCCCGAGGGCCGGATGCGCGATGTGACTGGAATTCTGTCGTTTCAGCCAAGGTTACATTCTTCTGAACCGCGCATCTGCATTGCTAATGGAGCGCCAGGCCGTGTCACGAGTCGCGGCCGCTTTGTTTCCGTCCCACTGAGCACAAAGACGCTTGAAATGTAGTGTTGTGCTCGTGGTAGCTCTGTAAGATCCTGGATTATTGTGTGTTCATTCGTCTTACAGGAAATACAGAGCAGCAGACAGGAAAAGTGTGTGAGCTACGTGACGAACGTAAATCTGAACCTGCTGAAAAAATCCAGTGGGTTTATGGGGTTCCATAAGTTGCAGATATACATATCTGTATTACTCGTCTGAGGTCTAACAAATGTCAACTATTTAATTGTCATTTTATTTAATCAATTCAATTTGTGCCAATTTAATTAAACGCTCAATTGAATCATATAATAAAAAATTGTATAGCATTAATTTTATTTATTCTATTTTATATATTTTTTATATGATATAATATGTATATGTATATTATTTAACCAAGCAGGCATTTTATTTAAAAATTTGTTTTTAAAAATGTTTTCATTATTTTATTAGTAAAAAAAAAAAGGGGGTTTATCTACAAATTTTGAAACTACAAATAATTTTTAATTTTTTAATTAAAAATTTGAAAATAAGGGTAAATAAATAAGGATTATATCTTTAGATTTTTTAGATTAAAAAATAATATTAATAAGGGGAACATTTGAAAAAGTTAAAAGATTCAAAATCACATTTTGTACTTTGAATTCTATATATATTATATATATTTTTATTTGATATAATTTTCACTATTAAATAAGAAATCACCTCGCCGGAGATTTCAGGACCATTTTCTATTATAAAATGAAAATTTTTTCATGCTTCTTTACATTCGTTACCTACGTTAATATTATTTCCTATATTTCCTTAAATCCTTTGAATTTCCTCACAATGCTTATTCAGAGCTCGGGTCAAAGTGAAGCAGAACTCCTCTGAATAACGTGTCAATTTGAGTCAAAGCGTTCAGCTACGTCTCACCAAAAATACACGTCATTGTGTGAAAAGTGCAGCGTTCAGGTTTAAATTAGACTTGTGGAATTCTTCTGGCTTTATAATGGACGTGTGCAGACGTCTCTGGTCAGTCTGAGCTCACTGGGGTTTCTGCATTAGCAAAAAAAAACGCTAAAAGCTGGGCCTCGGCGGCGGAAACAGCAGTGCTGCGGTGGGTGTTTTTTTTTTTTTTTCTGTCTGATCTCATCAGCTGCTAAAGGAAATATAAATCTCCCAGGACGTCGAATGTCCTGCACGGAAATGGTGTACCGCTGTTCTGCTATTAGGCATTTTCATTTAGCTGACACCTTCTATATGGGCACTCGGAGTGGCATACATTTGTTTTACTGCTGTCAGCAATTGATCTCTCGCTCACTCTCTCTCTCTCTCTCTCTCTCTCTCTCTCTCTCTCGCTCGCTCTCCCTGTCTCTCTTTTTCACTTTTCTTTCTGTCTTTGCCCTTAAGACAAATGTGCTCCACTTTCTGTGGGTCTGTGGGTCTGTTAGTTCACCCGCAGCACTTCACATTCTTCTCGCGGCTTCCTTTGAAATATCAAAAAGATCTTGGCGCTTCTGAATCTTGCGCTCGAGTGAGAAGAAGAAATCACGTTGAATCCGAATCACGTTGAATCCAAACTTTTAAAACCAGCACTGGATTTAATACAATTCCTTACGTTAGTGTTTATTTTGTGCTCTGGCTGAATCTGGTATTCCTCTATACCAATATGGACAAACTTTGGTGAACAACTTTGGTGGACACCTGAGCATACGATTCCATTCCACATTTAAGTCCCGGTTGACTGTGATAATAACCTCCATTCTTCTGGGAAGGTGTTCCACCACATTTTGTGGAGATTCATTCGGCTACACAGGTGTTGGTAAAGTCGGTGTTCACATTTATTCATGTTTTATAGAGTTGGAGCTCTACAGCAGGAGATCTTTCACATCTTCCAACCCATGAAGAGCTAAACTTCATGTGGCGTTTTTATACAGAAGCACTGTCATGTTGGAACAGATTCGGGTCTTCTAGTTTAAATGAAGGAACAATTTCACGTCGCATCCAAAGACCTCCGATACCAGGGGTCGCCAAATTTTATTTTGTGAGCGCCACATCGTTTTTTCTTTCTTTAATGGGGGTCGGTCTGGAACAGAGAATGACATGGTAGTATTATTGTGGAAATTTTATAATGATTTTACATGTGTTTATGAGGCCTCCTAATGCTATTAGTTTATTATTTTGATCTGCAACATGCAGACAAATGGGCATAATAAATAATATTATTAATAATAATAACAATAATAATGATAATAATGATAATGATAATAATAATAATTACAATAATAACCATTTTAATTTTATATATCGCCTTTGAAAGTTACACTTCAAAGCCGTTTTTAAGCATAGAAGAAGAAATAAAACTAAAAAAAAAAAAAACTAATAAGAATAAAATAAGTATATAAAAATTCAATAATACAACACAAAAAAAAAAGATCACGTAAAAGCTATTCTGAAAAAGTAATTTTTAAAAGCAGATTTAAAAACATCTGTCTGTCTAATCTCAAAATTATAAACCGGTCAGGTGACATAAATAGTGTTTATTATTTTGCTTAAATGGCACTAATCACTTTTATTTATTATATACCCAGTACTCAAATATCATAAACCCAGGCAGGCAGTTTAAATGTTACGGCTGATCGATGTATAACGCCTAATAAAAGAGCAATATTACTAGGATAATGATTTTTTTTTACATATTCATTGCTACTGAAGTCAAACCATTTATTACATGCACATGGTTGTTGGGTAAATCTGACAATTCATTAAATGGCATTAATAATTAAGGGGAATTTTATTTGAAAGCCAACCTTCGATCAAATACAGATATTATATGAGTAAAACATTCTTTCATTTACATTTTCAAAAAATGTCTCTGGTCAATTTTAGAGGGCCGTTCCAAATGTGGTGGTGTTCCAAAAGTTTGGTGACCGATGTCCTATACATTTATGTGTCCCCGACTTGATGTGGCAGAACTGCACATGGGTGGAAAAGTCAGGTGTCCCAATACTTATAGTGTATATGATTCAGAGGCTTCACTCGGATGTTAAAGCGCATCAAGTCCACCTTGTTCAGATGCTCTCCGTTGTTCTGAGTGTAATTACAGGGTTCTCGTTTGAGTAATTATTGGGCCGAGGGTAAGAACACTCCAGGGGAACTATAACAAAATCTGGGACTCTTATCATTTCATCTCTTCTGCTCAATCTGCAGAAGACGCAGAGTTCCTACAGCTCTGTGCTTTGGCTCAGTTTAGCAGCTGACATTTATCTGAAGACCATGGCAAGTTCGAGTCACTTCCGTATTGAAAGTGTCGTCCTCATTAACACGTTTCAAACGCTGTCGAAGGACACATATTGCCATAACACGTTAAACATCATGCTAACATTCGAGGTCTAACGTCCTGCCTTAGTTTCGGCTCTTTCTTTCTCTTCTCTCTCATTCCCTCACAGACACTTTTCCTCTCTGTCTTCTCAGGATTGGCGTTCCTGATTCAGCTGTGATCTACATCCACTTCACCTGTGGTCCGGCTCATCAATCAGTCCTGCTCCTCATCTCCACTGCCTTTCCACCCAGAGAACAAACTCCAGAGCAAACCCCGAGCTGCTGGATAACTCGTGCCTCACTGTCACCCCACACTGACTTCTTCTCAACGCTTTGAATTAGTTTTTTCTCCTCCGGCCTACACCATGAGCAGGAGGAGTCATCGGGGATGGTGTGGACTGATGGTGTTCGGCATGGTCGTCCTGGTCCAGTGGGCGGGCAACTGCCGGGCCATGACGCTAAACTCGATTCCTTTGCATCCAGAACCAGACGCACCAATCCGAGTCGAGGATGAGGACATGGTTCTCCACAGACACAAGAGGAACTGGGTGTGGAACCAGTTCTTCGTCCTGGAGGAGTACACGGGAGATGATCCGCTCTATGTCGGCAAGGTCAGTCAGCTCTATCAACAAATTTCACAACCATTTTTAAGTTCTAAAGCTTCCGAAGAACATCCAAGAACAAAAACAAAGTTTCTATTAATACATTTAGCTGCTAGTCAAGGGAAGCATGACGCAAGCTATCAGATTAGCGAGTAGTTAGCTAGTTAGCATGATTCTTAGTTGCTAACTGGTTTGTTTGTACATCATATTTCCAATTAAAAAAATAGCGAAATTTTAAATAAAGCTAACAGAGAATGTAGAACGTTAGCTCCTCTAGTCTACGTTAAAAATAAAGATCTAATGAAAAGTTGTTATACTGCAGTAAAAAATGCTGAAAGATTAGCTAATTATTATATGGACGTGTTTCTAGCTATGACTCGCTAATCGTGTCCTTCAAACTCGCTTCAAAATGTACGTCACAGAACCTCCACAGAAACTGCAGAAACCCATCCTGTGATACTGCAAGAGCTCGGAGTCAAACCCTTACTGAAAACCCTGCTTTTTTTTTTTTTTATATACGTCTGTCAAATTTTTCACCCCATCCATCACAGCCTAGCGGAGACTCCGTACATTTAGACTCCTACGTGTGGCGGTGAGAAAAAAACGAGTTTCATAGCTCAGGTATGAGTCGAAGTTATTGTTTCTGACGGCTACATTTGCTGGTTTGACACGTGCCTCGGGCCCTCCATCAGAGCCTGTTCTCCAATCTGAAGTCAGTGAAGGTGACCAGAAAAACACAGACAAGCCGTGTTCATTCAGGCAGTGTGTGTGTGTGTGTGTATGTATGTCGCAAATAGGGAGTAGCCCCAGTGGGCTGATATCGGTCAGTTTTTGCTTACAGTACATGTAGCCGAATAATTGTGATAATCGAATTGATCGCTAATCTGAATAAAAAGGCGTCAAAAGTCCGGTTGATCTGATTGATTCACGATTCAAGATTTTATTTGTCACAAACATACTGTAGTTTTATACAGAATGCAACCTGCAGTCAAATGTGAACCTGAGCGACTGCTCAGAAAATTGTGCGTTAGATAAAAGAGACTATAAATATAAAACTAGAGAAAATATATGAAAATTAGAGAAAATATAAGAAAGTATATTAGATAATGATAAAGTGATAATTAAAGATTATTTAATAATAATATTTCATTATTTAATTGTTTTATAGTATTATTCAATATTTTAAATGTGCAAAATGGAAGTATAAATTGTATGGAATATCATAAATATGAAATAAAAAAAATAAAAAAACAGTAACGGTGTTGATCACAATAAAATGGATTTAAAAGAGCTGGTGTAGATCTGATAATAATCTGTAAATCGGACAAAAATTTCGCCAAGTAAAAGCTTGAATCTGACAAAAATATACAGAAGTTTTGGCACTTTTCCAGCCATATGTGGTTCTTCGCCAAAACGTTACCACAAACTTGAAGGCACACAGTTGTATAGAACGTCTTTAGATGCAGGTGAATGAAATTTTCCCTTCACTTGAACTACAAGACCCAAACCTCCTGCTGGCTGCACAAAGCCAGCTCCATGAAGATCTCCTGCTATAAATCTTATAAATCCTATTGAACACCTTTGGGATGAATGTAAACACTGACTGCACCTCCCAGGCTTCCTCACCTTACCCACATCAGTAACTGACTTTACTAACACTCCTGTGGCTGAATGAAATCTTACCCAAATCTCCACAAGATCTTGTAGAACATCTTAGAGAAATTTTGTAATCAGATGTTTAAAACACATACTAAAGTTTTTGTCTAAAAAGCTATCGTAGCATAGTGTACTATACGGATGTACTAAATTAGCTGAAGTACCTAAACACTCTTGACCAATCAGATTCGAGAATCCAGGACATTATTGTTTAATGATACTGCAGTAGGCCAGTGTGTTTGTTTCAGCTTTTGTGTTGCCGTCTTCTTCTTATTGTTAAACAATGGTGTTTCATTTGATATAGATTTATAAATATGTGTCATTTTCGAGTACTTTCAAGTTGGAGATTCGAATAATTATTTCTCTTATTATTTCTCCATTTTGTTCCTCATTAAAGCAGAGACCCCTCGAATCGCACCTGCAGGAATATTGGATTTGTTTTTCTTTTCGCTCTTATAAGGTGGGATTTAATAAAATGTTACATACAAAAGGCATCAAATTTGGTCTCGATCTCAGATGAGTGAAGATACGTGATGATGGGTGATGAGAAGTGATGATGAAGGACCGAACACGGATTTTGCACGTGAACACCGCGGATCGGTCGTAAATCTCAGCCAGGGGAACCTACGGAGAGAGGAATGTGCTCTGTGCGTGTCTAGATGTAGGTGTTAAATATGCATTACGAGCGCCGGATAATGATCGTCCTCTGAGGAACTCATGCATGACTCTGCCTCATGCAGTTCCATATGTGATGTGAATTAGTAATAACACCCATTACTTCTCTCCTGCTATTACCAAAGCCTCCTCTAATATTTGCTTTTCGGAGCCTTCTATTTGACAGCAGAGTGTGACAGGAGGTACGCTGGTGTGTGGGAATGTGTGTGTGCGAATGTGTGTGTGTTTTTTCCTCTTCAAAGCCTCGCACTGCCTTTTAATGTCAACCTAAAAAACTTGTTTTCGGGATTAAATCCTTTTGTGAGAATTCATTTTAGTCAGCAGGCTGATCAAAGTGCGGAAGTTGTCACGGCGAGAGAGAGAAAATTCTTTCGAAAAACCTGAGTTACAATTGAATCGGTGTTATTGCATCATAAAATATAACAACCAGTAATGTCACGGTATGCAAATGAAGCCCGGTGGATTGGGGTGGGGGGTCGTTGGGTGGGGTTCGGGGGCGGAGCTTTTTTTAAGGTCAGTCCTTCTTTTTGAACGTTTTCCGGTAAAGTGTTTTATTTCACAGCAAATCGATTTCAATTATCTTAATGTATAGCATATAGTTTTATTCGTTTATAGTTATATTTAAAATGTACTCATCAGTGTGTGTGTGTCTGCTCTTTCTCTAGAAGTTCGAATGAAATTTGCAGCTGGTTTTGTTAACGTGAAAGTCCAGATGTTACATTTTTACCTCAGACTCCAGCCCTGATCATGGAGACTCCTTCTATAGAAGCAAAATATGCACTTCAGTCTGTCCATGTGTTCAAGAAGATCAAGTGGACGTATAAAACGTTTTATTAAAAATTTGAAATGTTATTCATTGGAGAAGAGCAGTCATGAGCTGGTCATCCTGTGACTCTCCTGTAAGACCATTACACCATGTTTGGTTTTTAAAAGTAACATAAAGGAAACATACAAAGTTTCGCCGCAGGTTCCTGTAAATCCATTTGAGTGTTTTGTGAAAACAGGTCTGTGACACGCTAGCATTAACGTCAATGGGTATTTTCACGTCGCTGTACTTCCCGTACTGCGCATACATCCAGCTCAAGACTGTTACAGACTACAGACCTCCTTCGAACCGTGCCTCTGTGACGCTCTCTGGCTCTGTGCTAATGGCCGACTGTGTGTTTAATGAATATCTGACACGTTGTTTGATCACGGCTCTTTGATAGCGAGCGGATTTAAAGTCCTGCTCAGTCAGATTAAAGGGGATTATAAGGATTTGTCACACAGTAGGAGCTGATTTTTGGATACTGACAAAAAAAATAGTCATATTGTGTTGTATTTGTGTTTTATTAATATGGGATTTGGAAATTGTACGTATTTCTGAGTGCTGCTGTCATCGTTAAGTCTTTCGTTTTGTTATGTGTCTAACCAAAGAAGCGAAACCGTCGTCTTTTATCAGTAATGTACTGTGAGCCGAGTGTTCTAATGGTTTTGGAAATAACTAGTTTCCAATTTGACAAATTTGATCTAACGCGACTGACTAATGAGTAAACGCTAGCTTCTGCTCATAGCTAACAACACTGAGAACCAGTTTAAAAAAACATCAAGTAAATACAGACTAAAATCACATACAGTTTTAGGAAAATAATCAACAATATGGTGTTGTGATGAACTTAAATATTTCATGCTTTAACCCCAAAACTTAATACATAGACCTGTAAGAATTTACAGAAGTTATGTGATGCTCAGATCCTTCACATTTTAGTGCTTCAACCATTTATATTGTAATGCTTGGACCCTTAACAATGGGGTGCTTGGACCCCTCACATTTTAGTGCTTGGACCCCTAATAATGGGTTGACTGGACCCCTAAAAATGTGGTGCTTGGACCCCTAATAACATGCTGCTTGGACCCCTAATAATGTGGTGCTTGGACCCCTAATAACATGCTGCTTGAATCCCTAA
>NC_060903.1:17840705-17973205 GCF_014805685.1 Silurus meridionalis
CTGAGGACTGCAAGAGTCTCCAACGTGTACTTAATAAGTAAAAACAACTATATTTTAAACCAAAAAATTTGTAACAGCTCAAACAGTGAAATATCATCAAATCAAATTATCATCACATCATTATAGCAACAACCGTACAACTGATGTCCAGTCTCTTATAAGAGTCGATATCTGTTCTTAGTGCCCCGTCGTGTGAAACCATCACCGTATATACGAGAAAAGCTCAACAAGGAAGAGATGTGAGCTGCTCAAGTTAACTTCTCAGCTCATTATCAAACCCTGGATGAGCTGAATCAGTGTTCTAGAAGAGAAACCAGCACTGCATGATCATGTGACCTTCCAGGCCCTTGTGTCTCTTGTGTAATGGTGCATCAGTGGGTTCTCCGTGGGCTTTTATTACTGTGCTGTCTGTAATCCCGGCCCAGATCATACTGGGTTCTTGCTGATACATGAACGATCAATAATTTTTGCTCCCACTGCATTCTCAGACACGAGCAGTGGAGCACAGAGCCGAGTGCAGAGACCAAGCTAATTGAACCCTGAGCAGTGCTGCAGTGTGGGGTTCATCTTGTGTGAACATCAAAGAATATAAGGGACCAATCATGTTCCAGTATACAAATGTAGTTCGTGCTTTAACATCGGCGTAGCATTTAGAGCTTTGACTCTTCGTTGTACATGATATAGATCACAGGCCATAATGAGTAGTGTGTTATTGTGTATATGATGTCTATAAACACGATGGCGTACGCTCTGGTGTTAATGTGTTGGGTTTTTTGCAGGTTGCCTGTTCTGGAGTCCACAGCTCCGTCAGGTGATGTGGGTCACCCGCACCATGGTATCTCCATTGTCCCGAGCAGATACCCACGCTGGTTCACCCTCGGGCACCTGGAGTCCCAGCAGTGTGAGCTGGCATCGACCATGCTCACTGCAGCCAAGGGTGAGTAATATGCACGAACTCAGCACTTTCAAACTTTCGCTTTTTCCACAGAATTCAATTAAAGTGAAAATTTGGCAAATGATTTTTGAACGAGTTTCCTTATAACCCTAAAAGTCGAAAATCAGACGCGATCTATTCCGCAGAGAATTCTGTTGTTTTGCACTAGACGCTAACGTGTGTTTGTTTTTCGAACAGGAGACATGCTGAGACTGCGCACAGTCCTTGAGGCCATTCAGAAAAACATCCACTCCTCCTCACTTATCTTCAAACTGGCTCAAGACGCATTCAAGATTGCCACACCTGCAGACAGCCCACCTGACATCACCCTGCTCAATGTTGCCCTGGAACTCGGCCTTCAGGTGAGTGTGTGTGTGTGTGTGTGTGTGTGTTGTTTGTTTTGTTTAGTCTGTCTGAGTCAGTTATATCACCTCATTCCTTTACTTTGTAGGTGATGAGGATGACTCTGTCGACCCTGAACTGGAGACGCAGAGAGATGGTGCGTTGGCTAGTCACCTGCGCCACTGAAGTCGGTCTGTATTAAACGCACCTGTATTCTCTGTTTTTGTAAAATCAATACTGCGTATATATCGATGACTCCGAAGCATTTTTCTTGCTGGTGGTGACTTTTCTCTTGTTCGGTACCTTGTAGGTCTGCGGGCACTGGTCAGCATTCTGCAGAGTTGGTACACACTGTTCACACCCACCGAGGCTACAAGTATCGTTGCTGCTGCTGTAATGTCTCACGGCACGGCGCTGCGTCTCAGCCTGGACTACGGGCAGCGAGAGGAACTGGCGAGCTGTGCGCGAACGCTCGCGCTGCAGTGCGCTATGAAGGACCCGGCCAACTGCGCGTTGTCTGCGCTCACGCTTTGTGAGAAGGAGCACGTTGCCTTTGAGACAGCCTACCAGATCGCGGTGGATGCGGCGGCGACGGCTATGACGCATGCACAGCTTTTCACCATCGCGCGATACATGGAGCACCGCGGCTACCCGCTGCGTGCCTTCAAACTGGCGTCACTGGCCATGGCACATGTCAGCCTGGCGTACAACCAAGACACGCATCCTGCCATTAACGACGTCCTGTGGGCGTGCGCTCTCAGCCATTCGCTGGGCAAGAACGAGCTGGGAGCCATGGTGCCCCTGGTGGTGAAAGGCGTGCGCTGTGCCACCGTGCTCTCGGACATCCTGCGCCGATGCACGGTGACGGCGCCCGGCTTGGCCGGTATTCCCGGCCGCCGCAGCTCAGGCAAGCTGATGAGCACGGACAAGGCGCCACTGCGCCAGCTGCTGGACGCCGCCATTGGTGCCTACATCAGCACCACACACTCGCGTCTTACGCACATTAGCCCACGCCACTATGGTGAGTTCATTGAATTCCTGGGCAAAGCACGTGACACCTTCCTGATGGCGCACGACGGCCATGTGCAGTTCGCCCAGTTTATCGACAACCTCAAACAAATCTACAAGGGCAAGAAGAAACTGATGATGCTCGTGCGTGAACGCTTCGGCTGAGGAGCCTTGAATGGACTCCCCACTAACTCCTTGTTTATTTAAGGCATTATTTTCTTCCTGTATATTCTAAATATCCTTTTTTTGGTTTGTTTGTTTGATACAGTTTGCGTTTAGTGAACAACCAACGTTCACGGATTTATTCGAACCTGTGGAGGCCAGAACAACTTTTTGAATTTTGGCTTATGCTCGCTTTAGTTTAATACAGACGCAGAAGTGGCACATAAAGAAAAAAAACCAAATGATAGGCGGAGTATTTTGAGCCTTTTCCATCGTGGTGATTGGTGGTTCTGATTCTTGTTTTGTTTGTTTTTTCAGCAACGAGCTCGAAACAGTCATTCCGGAGAAAAAAAACACTCGCACACAGTGTTAACAGTCATACCTCGATCGTATTTTAAGGAACAGCTTTAACAGGATGAGGAATGAGGCTGAGGCCTTGTTCCAGAGGGTAGAGCGAAAAAAAGCTAGCTGGAACATCAAGGTGTTCCTCATCTTAGCGCAGAATCTACATTAACCAGGAATCAGCCAAGCCGTGAACGCCACCCTCCCCTCTGTCCGCTCCTTCTTGGTTTTTCTTCGCCTTTATTTCTCGTGTTGGGAAGATTTAAGGGAACATTACTGAGAGCCACGCCTCCACACCTGAGAAGAGCAAGGGGTTTCCTTCTCCGCCTAAATATGAACAAAGACCTCATCTTTCTGAAAATGGATTTATTTTTGGGGGAGGGGTGAAATGCAGACTTAACCAGAGATTCTTGCACCATTAAAGCTCAGCGTTATCATGCATGCAATGCTTCATCAAATTTTCCATCTACGTAAGCGCCCTTTTAAAAGTAGTAACGTTTGGCAGTGATTATTGGAACATCAGCCATGTTGTTCTGTTCAGAAACAAAAATAGTTCCTGTAGTTGTGTTGTAATACAAGCACTTGATTCGCTTCCTCCCCTTTCACCGTGTCCGTCATTAACAATTACTTTTTTATTTTAAATGCAAGAGGACCAAAAAACAGAACATCTTCCACATGCCACCCTCAGCCACCCCTACAAGTGCCCGCTCGGCTCCCAACACTTAGAATGCACTCGGCGGCTACGAACGGAAGGAAACCTGGAGAGAAAGGACAAGATGCTCAACTCAGTTCTCAGGGAATCACTTAAAGAAACGAAACAAAAAAAAATAGTAGCATAAGCATTTAAGATATTGTAAATATGAAAGTGTCAATTCAAAAAATTGTAAAGTTATAATTATTTATGATAACTGTATGGTTTCCTCTTTTTTTTTTTTTTTTGTTATTTTCTTTTCGGATACTTGAATTTGTCGCGGGCTGGGAATGTGACGGCAGAAAGACTTTTTTTTACAAAAAAAAAAAACTAAACAAAAAAAAAACATTTCTCAGGTGCTCCTGTGAACAGTTCTATTTTCCTCCTTATTTCTTTTTGTTTGTTTGTTTGTTTGTTTTTGTTCTTTTGTATACTTCATTTGCAAGAGAAGCATGGCGTGTAAAAAAATAAAACAAATAAAAAAGAACGGAAGAAAGCAAGAAAAGGAAGAACAGCCGTTGAACTGACTATGCAGAACCACTTCCTGTTTTTTTTTTTTTTTTCTTTAACCCTCTTTGGGAACTGACAGTTTTGGGACTTTTGCCTTTAAGTGATTTGCATATGTCTTTTTTTTTTTTTTTTTTTTACTTTAAAAGCCTTATCATCTTCTCGAAGTGATTTAAGGAGTCAGAAGGATGCCACTAGCGGTAGAAACCAGACCTGAGCTGATGATTGCGTACGCATGCTGTATTAGTGGTACAGCTCTAAATTCTTCTTTGGACGGAGCAACATTTTAGGCAAAATTTTACGAAAGAGAATTATAATATGCACCATTTAAAGCATAACTGGCATTCGGGACACATGCCTATTCCAGAACACACTGGCTGTATTATAATAGAGAGGATTCCAGAAAAGCTCTGTTTAGATATGATGCCTCGAGATGCCGTTACGGATAAATACGAGGAGACTTCGGTTTGGGTCGTTTTTGATTTAAAACGTTTTTCCCCACTTTCATTCCTTAACTTCCCTCCAAAACTTTGCCACAGAAGACGCATTTTATTTTACACAAAAAAAAACCTTCCACAGTCTGTTTCCTTCAAGCCGTCTGGTGTGACCTCGACCAGATCGAGTCGTGAGCGGTGGAAGAGCAAGCAGATGTTTTGCAGGTTTAGAGACTTTTCCTACATTTGCCTTTTTCCCTCATGACGAATGCAGGACCATCGTAGCTGCCTGCTTATAAAAACTCCACACGCCCAAGCATCTTTAGTAGCTTGCCTAGCTGATCCAGCAGCATTGCACAAAAAAACAATAAAAAAAATTTTTTAAAAATCCTGTGGCGCTGCGATTTATTTTCCTTTTTTTCCCCTCTCTTTCCCATAACTCTTTACGTGTCTAAATGTGTTGACTGTACCAGTGTTCTGATCTGTCCATAGAGTTTAGAAGGAAAAAAAAAGTTATAATAATCGCTGGTAGAGATTGTTCACTAGTTCATCTACTGTTTGAGTTCGGTTTTTTTCCTCTCTTCTTTCATTTTTTTATTTAAGGGAAAAGTGTTTGTCACCTCTCCGTGCTACTGAAATATGAAAAAGGTATCCAGTATTTGTTGCCACAAAAGTATAGTTCGACGACAATTTTTTGTTTTTTTTTCGTTTGTGCAACCTCTTGAGCTAATGTCTATAAACAAAAATTTATTACTATTTATGTAATGCTACTACCATTTTATATGATTTGTGTTGAATTTCAGTGCTTTTTCTATGAATAAAGTGTGAAACACGTCAACGTCTCTTCGTGATCTGTTCTGAGGGTTTGGTTCTTCAAACAAGTTCAAACGAGAAATCATTTAGATGAAAAAGCGCTGATTGTTACGTGTTCAATTCTTGAATCTGATTGGTCGGGTATTAATTCATTTGCTATAAAGGCAGCTTTGGCAGTACAGTAAAACCCCGTTGTACGAGCATAATTCGTTCTTGAAAATTGCTCGTAGGTCCATTTGCTCGTACGTCCGAACAAATTTTCCCCATAAGAATGAATGTAAATGTGATTTAATCCGTTCCGAGATCTCTTTTTCGATCGCTTATTTCTGCACTTAAAAAGTATTTGTAGATTATTTTAACAAATACACCGCAAAATTCCGTAATGTAAACATAATTGAACACTGACTCATGTGGTAGTGATTGATTGCAAGTGTGAGATGCGCATTACGCTCGTAACCTCCTCGGTTTCCATGGTAACTCTATTTACTTTCGTTTTCACAGCACCATCACTGATTTTCTTGGGAGACATTTTTCAAGATTTCTAGTGAAATAAAAATATAAAACTAAAAAAGTTACGTTTTTGCTGCACTGAACAACGAGAGCGACCGAGTGATACGTCATTAACTAAGCGACTGATGCGACCAAAACGGGGAACCGGCAGCATGGGTTTGCTCGTGCCTTCGAAATTTGCTCGTGAAACGGTAAAATTTTGCGAGTAAGGTCGCTTGTGTCTCCGTTTGCTCGTACTATTAGTTGCTCGTACAATAGGGTTTACTGTAGTGTCAAATCTTGTGTATACAGAGCGAGAACAACGCTCATCCCAGCTGCGCGTCCAACATATCGTACATCGTACGCTGTTGCCTGTGTTTGTTGCGTAAAATTGTTTATATTTTTTACAATTTTGTCGTACCGCTCTCGTCATCGTAAGATCGTCGAAACATCGTAACTCAGGGACCATCTGTACATAATTGTTCTATGACTATGCTTTTAAAACTCAACTTAAATGCTTGTGATGCTAATCCAAACCCAATTTTTAATAGTACATTTTTTAAATAAAAATGTATAATTCCTGATGTGAAGTTTCTGTGAGGACGTTCATTTACCTCACATGGAAGGAATCTCGGTTTTCTTAAGAGTTCGAAGTTCTTCTGTAAAAGTCTTCCAATCATTTTCCTGGTGACACGACAAGCTGCATTTTAGTGTTTTATTAACATTTATATTTAATTTCAAAGTGTCTGGTAAAAGTCTATAAGTTTATAAGCGCTATAACATAAGGGATACCAGGAACTAGTGTTTCGGTTGTGCGCTACATCAAATGTATAACAAATAAATGTAAAGAGCATGTCGTTCTTTTAGAAAACAAAAATCTAGGCTGTGGTGTAAAAGCAGTAAAGAAGTTCAAGATATGCTGTTAAAAATAGGAAAATAGTTACTGGTGGTAACAAAAACGACATCATGGTCATTGATTAATTTATCACAAATGTGTGGCTTAAAGTGTTTTATAAATCCTACAAAATTCAAAAACTTGGTCAAGAGATTTTCTTTGCCATTCCCCTTCGTCCTGCTACTGTAATACATGTATTTGAAGGTAATTTGTGCTGTGAAATATTTTATAAATCTTTTAAAACGTCCATCTTTCTTACCTCCTCGGATTTTTCGGCTTTTCATGAATCCATGCGGTCTCTCAACATGGCGACGCTCTTTGAAGTTAGTGTTAGCGGTCGATGCTAACATTATATTTGTTGTTAAAGACGTTTTCGTCGAAATTTACAACCACATCTGAGGAAAATGTTGATATTCTCGACTGTTTTGTTTCATTTAAAGCACGATTCAGCCCTTACATTGCTCGTATAAACGACGTGCTAGCTTGCTAAGTCATTAAAAAAAATCATAAGCTAGTGTTGCTTACAAACAGTGCACTGAACTCTCGACCTGAACTGTGGGCTTCCATGCTAGCCTTTAATTGGTCAATTAAACTTTATTTATAAGCATTTAATTATAGAAATAAATGCAGACACATGAATTAATGTCAAAATCAACATGTATTGGTGTTGGGTTTATTCAGAATTTCAAATTCATTCAACAAATCATAATTTTGAGTTCAAATTGATTTGAATGTCCCCCTGTGCTTCTTCATGCGGTTTCCAGTGAATATGCGTTCATCAAAAATTAAAAAAATTCACAAATTGTAAAAAGAAATTAACATTGCAGAACATTAACACAGGTACATTTCTGGTTCTGTGTGGTTTTTGAAGCTACAGTGAGCTCACATGGGAATGAATGAGATCCAAGAACAATAGACTCGAGACCAAATGCTGAAAAATACATTATATGGACAAAAGTAGTGTAGCCATATGTGCTTCTTCCCCAAACTGTAACACAATCGTAGAGGCACAACCTGTTCCAGCATGACGATGCCCCTGTGCATAAATCCAGCTCCATGAAGATCTGCTTTACATGGGTTGGAGTGGAAAATCTCCCTATTGTACACCTTTGGAATGAAT
Organism: Silurus meridionalis; assembly: GCF_014805685.1. Taxonomy (NCBI): domain Eukaryota; kingdom Metazoa; phylum Chordata; class Actinopteri; order Siluriformes; family Siluridae; genus Silurus; species Silurus meridionalis. The sequence goes on from NC_060903.1 coordinate 17,848,443, forward strand.
TGGAACACTGACTGCACCCCAGGAAGTACATGACTTTACTACCCTTGTGGATGAATGAGCACAAATCTTCACAAGCACACCCTCAAAATCCATTGGAAGATCTTCCCAGAAGAATTCAGCTTACTATAACAGCGAATGGGGACAAAATATAGAACGGGATGTTCAAATAGGACAATCTAATGATAAGGGTTCCACAAACTCGTGTCCATATAAAATAGATTGAGCAAAACAGGTCTTTCCTAAACCTGCTGATGTAACAGAATTGGCAATTTAGGAGAGAAGGTAAAGAGAAAAATAGGTTTCTCACCTTGTTCTCGGTTATAATGGCCACCAAAAGAGTTAAAAATGAACAGATTGGATTTCAGAGGAACCCTTGTGTAATGCTGTTTGCTGTTTCAGAGGTGGTGGTAGCTCAGTGGGTAAGACAGTGGCCTCTGGATCAGAAGGTTACAAGTTCAAATCCCAGTGTTTATATATATCGAATTTGGCAGACACCTGTATCCAGAGCAACATACATTTATCTTATAGATACATCTAAACAGCTACAAGGTTAAGGGTCTTGCTCAAGGGCCCCCCAGGTGTAGCTGGGATTTGAACTCAAGACCTTCAGATCCAAAATCTTTTCGCAAGGCCCTCTGTTTGAAGTCTCTCTGGATAATAATGTCTGCCAAATGCCTTAAATGTAAATGTTTGGAAACACTTTCCTCTTAACAGCATGATTTACTAAAACTTTGCAGTTCACAATGCTATTATCAGCAGGATGGCATTCCAGGATAGTGTCGGCCCTACAAACCTGGCCTGCCATGGATTTAATACCTTTCCAGAGTTTCAATTTAGCAGCTTCCTAAAGCATGTTGATAAAGCGTGGGTTCTCTCTCACCTCTTAAGGGAGCTGATTTCCTCAGCTTTGTTCTGCCACTGTGAGTTTCTTCCTCCTGTGCTTCTTTAATTGGGCTGGTGGATTTTAGTAGAAGAAATGCTCAGATAGAGGGATAGTGGATTACAGAAAGTATGCCATCAGTGTAATATTGTATTAGAAACGAAGAACTGTATGGACTGCAGAACCAAACAGTCCACAAAGAGCTGATATAGTTATAGATTACTGTTTATCCACAGAGGCACGAAAACCAAGCTGCTCTGTTACTCACCATCGCTCATGCTTTAAAGAACCTGTCACTCCCTTCTCCAAGCTCTATTTCGCAGAGGAGCCACGAGAACACATCCAGACTCCACCTCAGCATCCGTACGCTCCCTAATATTTTGAATCGATCCCAGACCAAGCCCTCTGCGTCTGATAAAGCACTGATAGTGCCAGGGCCTGACAAGTGATGTACAGCATGGTGTCTGCTGCAGCAGATTGGATTTTCAGGCCTGCTGATTTGCTGAGAGATTGCGACTGAACCCCCATAACCCCCCTCTGTCTCTCTCTCTCTCGCTTATTCTCCTCAAGGGTCCTTAAAGGAGACCTTGGGGAATCGAGCTTTTCTGAGCGTGGATTCATTGTTGCAATTAAAAATAATGTCCGGAGCCCCTTGAGGTAACTCATAACATGTATATGTGTGTGTGTGTGTGTGTGTGTGTGTGTGTGTGTGTGGGAGGGATGAGGTACATCCCAGCCTCTGAAATCCCAGCTGCGCCCTTCGGACTGACAGGGGCTAGAACTGCTATGGCGCTAATCAGCAAATTGACTGCAGCATTTTTTTTCCTCTTACAATCAAGGACAACAGCATGCCGTGTGGACGAACTGCAGCTGCCTACCATTTCATACACAATGGCCGTGCGAGTGTGTGTTTTCCACCCCCATTGTGTACAGTTGAGATGTTTGTTTAGAGACAATAGACACCTAGAGAATGAGATGCAGCCTGTTCACATTGGATTCGTGCACCAGTGGCAATCAGGGATATGAAAAACAAATACGATTCACAGTGAAGGACAAAAAAAAAAAAAACGAGCAGATTCCAACGAGAGAGTCAACACACAAATCCCGAACATGATTGAAAAGTGTTAGGGATTGCAGATTCCATTTATTCAGATAATATTGTGGTGGTGTTTTCTTCAGGATTAACACCTCCGATAGGTCACACGACATGTTGTGGAACTCCATCTCAAAAATGAAAACAAATGGATTTGAGGATTAATGCATTCTTGAGTGTTTAAGGGCTTTAGAGAACAATATCCACTGGGAACCAGGGCATGTTTGATTGAACAACATTCCTTTTCCTTGAGGAAAAACCTCTGTAGGCATGGAATGTTTTTTCAGAACAAAAACGTATGTTCATTAGATTTCATATTAGATGTTAATGGCAGTGTAACGGTACACAAAATTCACGGTTCAGTAAAATTACGGTACAGTCATGGAAAATAAATGCAAAACATAAAATTGCTTGTCGGGTTTTTTTATTCACGTCTGTTATTAACAGTTTACATTTTTTAAATGATTAAAATAAAAGGACTACTCGCTATAAATAGAACATAAAAAAGCTAAAGATTAAATCAAATGAATGCAATTTTAACATATTGATTAAATTGAAAAAAATTATTAAATAGGCTCAAATTAAATTGATTGAATAACCATTTGGGTGATACAGATGTGTATACAGATGTGTATATAAGTGTGTGAGTGTTTGTTTTACATTTAATATCAAATTTTTTAAAGATATGTTCTACTTCACTGTTCTAATTATTTCAGCACACTTTAACAAATGTCTTGACCTGAAAAAGACACTTCTTTATTATTTATTTCATTTATTTATTCATGAATTCATTCATTCCTTTATTCATTCACTCGCTCGATATGCGGAATTATATGCGGATTTTCCTTTTAAGAGAAATTCTTTTAGCTGTACATAAAAGGCAAAAGAATCCGTCGTAAAAACGTTGGCGGTGACAGGAAGTGGCAGCGAATACGTGTACCGTTACACCCCTAGATCAACATCGTCCCCAGGATTTATCCTTATCTCAGGTTTCTGACTGTGTGAATTTTCCGATGTTCTTTCTGTGTCCATGTGGGTTTCATCCACATACTTAAGTTTCCTTCCACTCCCCAAAAACATGCTGGATTGTTGTGTGAACACGTGTTTACAGTGTCCTCTAATCAGGTTCTGGATTAAACATGGCTTCTTTATTTCTCCAATAGAGACAGGGTATTAGTTTGTAAATGTAGACGTGGTAGTTCCAAGCGAAAACTTATATTATAACCACTTATATCATAATAACGTTTGTGTTGAACTACACAGTTTTAAAAGAATGCCATTGCATCCTAAACGACGTCGGTGAATGTGGTTTGAGGCAAATCCCGAATGCGTCTATTACCATCTTCAGTCCAGACAGACAGCAAACGGGCCTCATGGATTAATTGCATTAGTGGTAATAGGGGAAGTTGTGTAGGCTGTGTTATTTTCCACAGAACTGCTTACTCTAGTCTTGGTGCGTGACTTATGCTTCGGACTCCATATCAAATAAAAGCATCCAATCAAATTAATAAATAAAACGTAAAACATTTCCCAGGACATCTCTCTTTATTTGGTTGAATATAAACCCATTTAACACATATATGAATAAAAATATACTTCATTCCTGATATTCCTTTTTTTTTTTTTTTGCTTCAGTCCTGATTGCAAATCAAACGCTGGTCAAAAAAAAGTCTACAATACATTAATAGTCATCGTAATCACGGCTGATGAAATCAACAGCTCTTTTCTTTTTTTTTTAAACACAGGCTAAGTATAGTGAGTGTGTGTGTGTGTGTGTGTGTGTGTGTAGTACTGTGGTCTCTTGCTGTTGGACATGCCAGAACATCTTATTTGTGGTTGAGCAGCCGGCGGGAGTGTGCGTGTACGGCCTCCACAAACGCGCCCACACTCTCAGGGTCCATGTCAGGGTACAAACCATGGCCAAGGTTTGCGATGTAGCCCCTAGTGCCGAACGCCTCCACCATTGATTTTACGATCTCAGAAATGCACTCCTGAATAAAACACATACACAAATAGATTAAGATTTGTGTAGACTGTATATATACACTATATACACACACGTGTTGTTCTGATAAGGTAATAATTCTTTGCTTATGGCAAATAACGGATATCAGCCAAGACACGTTTGGTGCCAACGGTTATCTTTGTAGCACCTGACCTACGATTTACCAATAAAGCAAAACGTGCAATAGAAGCTTCTAAATCCCCAGTTTAGGATCGTACAAGTTGCATCATTAAAAAAAAACAAATGTCTGTGACAGTAAAGCACAATTCTAACTGCCACCTACACCTTCACAGCAACATTTAACTGAATCTCATGATCTTTTCGGCCATAATTTCATTGTAAACCTTTATATAATACTTTCTTCTGTCTCATCAGAAAACATCCCTGTCTTATGAGAGTTGAAATTGTTACCTTGGTAGCATACAGTGCACAGGGGTCCATGTTCCCTTGCAGACTGACTTTTCCTCCAGTCCTATTCCTGTGAAACACACACACACACACACACACACACATGCCCAAGTGTAAATCCCCAGCACAGTATCCAAGGTAAACATAAATAAATAACCCGGGATGTACCGTGATGCAAGGACGACTCACCGTGCCGCACGAGGGTCAATGGTCCAATCCAAACCCACCACCTCATAGTGGGACTGGGAAAGGTCCTCCAGAGCGTAATGGCCGTCCTTCGCAAACACAACCTGATCCACATGAAAACAGGGCACTGTCAGTAGAATAAAACCTAACATTTACCCAATACTGACACCTAGAGACGAGGATTAGCAAGTGCAGCACGTTTCCGAAAAACCCCAAAATTCAAAATTTTTTTTTTTCTTTTTTTTTTAATATATAAATGGAGCGATACGACCAGTCACACCTTCTTGATTTCAGCAGTTATACATGACTACAAAATAATTAAACGCTCTGGTGGAATCATCAATCTTTTTCTTTACAAATGGGAAAGTGCATTATGGGTATTCTGTCTTTTAAACCCTATGAAATGAAAAATTTAATAAAAAGAGTGCACCAAATCATCACCTCTAAAATTATAAAAAAAGAATACCCTTATGTAGTGAATAAGGTACGGTCTGAGAAATGACAGGTGTATTTTCAAGCACAATCGAAGCATCTGATTCTATTTAATTGTATGTATATTGTGCTTCATCATAGCCAGAGAAATATGGATAAAGAATAAATCACAAATGAGGAAAAAAACACCACGAGGTGACCTGACAAAAACTCGGAGAGGACGCAGACTTGAACAGGAACTCCTCCAGTGTTCAGTTCGGATAAAACTGAAGACTTTCAGGATACGAGGGAATTTCCGCTCAATCTGAAAACTCAAGACACTTCACCTACCATAGGAATGTTATCCAGTCCCTCCTCCTTCAGCCCGTCCTTTACTCTGCATGCAATGTCCTTTAGGTACGGCAGCGCAAACTCTTTAAACTCCACCGGGCCCAGACAGCCGGCGTGGGATTCGAACACCTGCAGGGCCTAAAGAACACGAATTCTCATCATCATCATCATCATCATCTTTATCCTCATATTGCCACATTGGTGCGAGGCCAAAAAACCCAGAAGATCCACAGGTCAAAATTCACTTATATAGACCAAGGGTCAAAACTATTGGGACACCAGACTTTTCCAGTCATATGTGGTTCTTCCCCAAACTGTTACCACAAACCTGGTGGCTACACCACTGTACAGGACGTCTTTGGATGCTGGTTTATTACATTTTTCCTTCATTTGAACTACAAGACCCAAACCTGTTCCAGCATGATGATTCCCCCTGTGCACAAAGCCAGCTCCATGAAGATCTGCTTTACATGGTTTGGAGTGGAAGATCTCCTGCTATGAAACTCCAACCACGTATAACCAAAAATGGTACGATCCACGTTTCGTAACACCTCTGTGAAAATGTGACTGTGAGATTGGTAGTGAAATCAGGCTCCTCGGGGTCACGGTCACCGTTACTCCACATGTTAAAGGGAAAAACAATAGAATCTAAAGCAAATAGCGTAGAAAAGCGAACTCTCACCTGAGCGCCGGCTTTGACCTGGCCGACCAGATACTCCACTATAATGTCAGTAAGACGTTTGAGGAGCACGTGACTGGCCTCGGGGTGTCTGTATAACCAGCGCTTTGCCTTCGAGTGGGTGGTGGAGCCTCCGCCTTCGATCATGTAGGACATCAGAGTCCACTATGCATTAGGGGGAAAATGTGGAGTCTTTAGAAATGTCTTCCAGTTAATATATAAATAGTTCAATAACCGATTATAGATCACACACACACACACACACACACACACACACACACACACACACACACACAGTCCCATGTGTTTAAAAAGCTGTCCCGCATATTTGTTATTTCTTATTGTTTCCACCCAGATTACATCATCGTACATCAAATCCGATTGACTTCACGTTGTCTTTAAAAAAACTATAATCACACTGGAATTGATCGAATCCTCGTCCACTCACTGGCGCTCCGCTGAATCCGATGAGAGGAACTTTGCCTTCCAGTTTGTGCCGCGTCAGTGTGATGGCCCTGAACACGTAGCCCAGCTCAGACGCCACGTCTACTTTCTTCCGTAGTCTCTGCAGATCATCCGGCTCTTTCAGGGGCTCTGGGAAAGTCGGCCCTTTTCCCGCAAGCATCTGGACGTCCATCCCCAGAGCCTAGAGACATTTATATTGCATTATTATTGCAGCGTTCGTTCCAATTGCGCTGAAACGTCTGTTTCTGATTGTTTTATGAGGCTCATATAGTAAGCAACGTCTCACCTGTGGCACCACCAGGATGTCCGAGAAGATGATTGCAGCGTCGAACGGGAACCGTCTCAGCGGCTGAAGAAAAAATTAAGTTTATTATTTGATCTTCGTGACTCTGAGATCTTGGTTTTAAGTGTGGTAAAGTCACTGACCTGCAGTGTGAGCTCACAGCAGTCCTCTGGGGAACGGCACGTCTGAAAAAAGTCCTTCCCTGCTCTGAATTCTCTGAACTCTGACAAGGAAAATCATATATTTATATAGATGTTATAAGATAAACCTTTATTCGTCCCACAGTGGGGAAATTTCTACATTTCTACTTTTATGTCTATACACCTGTACGGCATACACACACACACACACACACACACACACACACACACGTCACTGTTGTACTGAGAATAAAAAACACCACCATACAAATAATATCGGTTCCATGGTCTTTGGTTTACAGGGGTGCCAATACTTTGTAAAATAATTTGTCCAGCAGTCAGTAATTAACCATGTATCATTATATAATTATATAATAATTAAACGATAATAATGTAAATGACCAAATGGGGATTTCAGTAGAGTCACGTTCAAAAGTTTTGGGACACCCCAGGACATAATAACACAAACGGTGTTGCTATGCTGATATTCACCCACACCTCACACACACACACACACACACACACACACACACACACACACGTACCTGGCAGGTATCTGCCGGCTTGTCTCATGCACCACACAGGAACATGCTCGACCTCTTCACCTCGAGCTGCTCGCAGAAATGTGTCATTTTTTAGTTCAGGGAAGTCTTTGGGGCTGCAAAGGAAAAAACAGTGCAATTAAACAAGTGCATCACTCGAACCATCAACTCCAACAATGCAGAGGGGGTTATCATCTCCCAGTGCTGCTGCCTCTCCCTATTCTTCTGCTAATCAGGATCTACACCCTTCACAAGGGAAAGGAGGAGACACAAGATAAGAGCTTCTCACACCTCAGAAATAACTGTCATGAATTCACACTGCATGAAGGATCAGGTGTCATGGATGACGGATCTCTTTATTCTTACTAACAGAACACTAATCAATAATCATAATAAAAACATATTCAGACATGGATATCAACTTTTTCTTAAAACTCTGATCAGATGTAATATGTAAGAAACAATGCTCTTTAATGTTATGTTCAAAAATCTAATAAAAACTCATTTTAATACCTGATTCTTATTTCTGGAAAAGATCTGACCTGAAGCCCAGACTTATTGTTTTGAGGGTTTTCTCAATTATAATAATCATAAAATCACAAAGGAAGGAATTCTTTCTACGCTTTACTATTAATAAAACGACAAGAAAATTAGGACTGTTAGAAGAGTCACAACTAGATTAATAAATATTCATTTATTAAATACATAAATAATAATAATAACAATAACAATAATAATAATAATAAAGCGGTCACGTGACTGATCACTTAGAATTATAATCTCTAGACAGGTGGATTTGCCTTCATTTCCTCACATTGACCCACAGAAATAAACTCATGCTGAAGAAACTTACAGGATGTGATCGTTCTTCTCCATCGTGGGAATCCAGACGAAAGATCTACTTCTCCCCTGCGTCTTCACACAAACTCTGTCCCACAAAAACAGGGCTGTGTCCTAAATTTATATCCCTACTCCCTACATAGGCACTACCTGGGGTATGGATTAAAGGTTATAACACCCTACACAGTGCACTACATACCCAATGAGAAGCGCTTTTCCTATTTAACTGAAATTACGCCTCCAAGCGCATGGGCGCGGCCATGTTGAAAACGGTCACATGACCAAGAGTGGGCGGAGTCAGACCTCACAACGAGAACAGGTCAAGATTCGATTTGATTATTTATATAGTTCAGGTTTTTGAATAAATATCAAATGTTATAATACAAATTACATTATTAATCATTATTAATGAAAACATTATTACATTACAAATATTAACGTATATATTTGTACAATTATTATAAATAACATTATTTGTTTAATTGTAGCTTGCAGTTATTTAATTAATAAAGTAATTATAAATTCCTACATTTAATAGTCAGCTATTGATTCATTTCATTTTATAAATCATTTTATTTATTAACCTATGATTTTTATGTCTAGTATATATGTATATAGCTATAAATATGAACAAATAAATGTATATATATATATATATATATATATATATATAACTGCTGTGCTAATCATTAAACTTAAGAAATTTCTATGTAGAATATTTTTTTTCTTTAAGTTTATTTGTTTTACACGTTCCATACACAAATGGTAAAAACAGTTCACGTGAAATCAAATTAGATCACATAAAATATTAAAAAAATTATATATTTAGTGTTTACTTGCAATATTCATGTATTTGTATTCATAATTATTTATTGTAAATAATAAATCATTATTTTCATTACATGTTAAGTTTGCATTTAGAAATAAAAATTCTGCATGAATAATTTTTAAAACTATTTTTATTATTATTAAATGTCAGTGTTTGTTTCTTCTATCAGCGAATAAATCAGATATTATTACTGCACTCAGATACACATTTTAAAGTTTATTTTAAAAAGTTTGAAATTTACATTGCATTCATATTAAAACAGCAGGCAAAGGTGTCATTATTATACAAGGTGAATGTATGTACAGCAAACAATCTTATAAACAATATTTAAACTTGGCAAAGAAGAAGATTGAATCACAACTGAACAACAACAACAACAACAACAACAACACAGCACCTGCAGTGAATTCAATATCAGGATTACAACTTGATCATCTGTCGTCCTTCAAAAGTTGATATTTTCACTGTTATTGCAGGACCCATGTGTCCCTGTGATTCGGCTCAAACCTCAGTGCATCTAAAACCATGTACTTTATATTACACACTTTACACTTTCCCTTGAAGATAATACAATAAGTAGAGTTTTTAAAAGCGAATAATGTTGTAATACATTTATACGTTTATAAAAACCCAGAAAGCTCAGCTGAGATGTGGAACCATGGCCACTGCTGTATAGATTATGTATGATAAATATTTATAATTTAACATTTACAAGTGATTTATTATTGTATTGATACTGATATTGAAATGAAGTAGGATCAGATCACATCCTGGTTTAGTTTTACTGCTGAGCTGAACAGTTATTCGACTCCATCTCTCTTCTTTCATTTATAACTCGAGAATAAATTAATCTTCCAAATTAGATGGTAAGTGAAGGGAAATGGATCAGTCATCAGGTTAAATACACACGTACTGGAACATGGGATTGTGTAGCAGGTAGTGTTGGGAATTCCATCCTGTTGCAGGGAGTCAATTTCATCATGTGACTCATTTGAGAAATTTCCGTTTTTTTGGATCTAAACTGGATAAAAATATTCTGATCATTAGGGATGTGGGTTTTTCTTATATTTCCAATACATAAATGAACATAAATGAGTAATACATAAATGTCATAAGGGATGGAAGTCACGTGTCGATGCTGTGACCGCTCTATTTTAACAGAGTGACAAATTATATATATATATATATATATATATATATATATATATATATATATATATATATATATATATATATATATATATATATATATATATATATACAGTATTGCCTACTAAACAGGAGAAGAAAAATGTAAAGTAAAAACATTAGGAGTCGAATGATGTCACTCGCAGCTACAGTTTCACACACATTAATCATTAGCATTATTATTGATACCCAAAGACCAGTTATGCACTGTATTGAGTAAATAGATTGAAAATGAATAGTAATGAAGTCCATAATACAATTTGCAATCATAATTCTGGTTAATGAAGCAACACTGGATTATAGTATCACAAAAGTATCACAAATGCTGGTTTTCTTTATGTGTAATTATTCATAATTAATACAAATATTCCTTTAAACAACAGTCCTCCATTTTTACAGGCAAGCACATAAAACTTCAATTTGAAGAAGCAGATTCATCTTGCTGAAACGTAAGCAAGTTGGTGGACGCAAAAACAATAAAAAGATCCCTATTTACATGTATACATGATTTCTTCCCAGTGCATGGCTACTAGCAGTATAAATAATGTGGGTGCAGTCGGCGCACACGGGAAGCGCAGGGACGTGGCTCATGGCTGCTGCTGGTACTGGCCCTCGGTGGCCGTGTAGAAGTCGTCCAGCACGCTCTGCATGTAGTCAAAGGTGGGTCGGTCTTCGGGTTTATTTTTCCAGCAGGTGTTCATGATTTCATACAGTTCGGTGGGACAGTTTTCAGGCCGGGGCATGCGGTAGCCACGCTGCACAGACGTCATGACTTCACTGTTGCTCATTCCTAAAGAGAGAATATAAAATGTTGTGGAAATGGAAGCAATTTGCGATCAAATTTGTGATCTGGGTTTTCTGGCATCCCTTTTGAGTTTATCTGAATGTCATTTATTTATTTCTTATATATTGTATTCAGGACATAAATTATCCCGATATATGCGTTTTTAATTAACAATTTGGAGTACAAGTCAGGAAACTATACATATATACAGCCACGTATTCAGCCTCATACAGCAACTCTACAGGGCTTCCAAGAAGTGCAAGATCTTGCAAAATATGATCATATAAAGTGGTCATCTGACTTCTTTTGGTAAATCATACCGTGTCATTGAATGGAGTAATTTTTTTATTTGATTTAATATACCTATGTTTTCCACTAGGGGGCAGAACAGAGCAATAAGCACAAACTCAATAGTAAGATGAAAATTTGTCACTTTTTTTAAATAAAAATTTTGTAATAGATTCAAGAACGGTGTTGCCATATGTTCAAAAAGTTCTCATATGAATCTAACATTATAGTTTTCATGGTCATGAGAATTCTACACTCATTAGGGATGTACACCTCCATAACTGAGGCCGATGCAATTCGCAACTCTAAGCGTAGCCGACGATACGATCCATTAACGATACATATGAAGCAGCTACCGATGCGGTACGATTCACCCGTATTACGGCAGAGTGCGATCGGATTTCAATTCAATTCAACGGAATTCAATACAGCACAGAAAGTTCACTTTTAATTCTATGGTTCCGACTGACAGCAAATCATCAATACATTTAAGTACCTTCTGACTTCTAACGCACAGCCCCTTAAACACATGCCTTTGTAGTGCAAAAAAAAGAATGAAATAAAACATCTTTTCCTGTTCTGTGTGCAGGAAGATGCAGCTCTACCTCTGCCAGGTTAATCTGTATTCTACGTGACTCTCAGCACACGCCTCGGCCTCCACAGTGTTGTGATACGTCATATTCACGTAAGAGAACGTGCTCGAGAGACAGTTTAGCGACAAGAAATCGATCTACATATCAAATACTGGTAACTTTTTAAATATTACATTTTTAGCGCATCCACTAATAATTATTTATAAATAAATAGTTTTTTACTGATGCAAATATGTTAAAATGATGCATCGCCAATGCCAATGTTTACAATTTCATCAAATAATTAAACGTTTATGCCGATGCGAATCGCTGAATCTCATCATGACTGACATAAAATCGCTTCAGCTTTCAAAAAAGTCTGAGAACTTTTACTCATTAGATGCTGCTCTTGTCCAGCAGAGGGCGATGTTGCATCACAAGCATAACTTCCCTTTTGTCAATACTGAGGTCACAATATTAAGTCAGTGATTCACAAACAAAAAACTCATTCATTACCTGGATAAGGGATTTTCCCGTAGGTGATAATTTCATAGATGAGAATCCCAAAGGACCACATGTCAGACTTAATGGTGAAAGAGCCGTAATTTATAGCCTCCGGGGCCGTCCACTTGATGGGGAACTTTGCTCCTGTAAGACACGTTTTACAAAACATGAAACACTCAAAAAAAAAAAAAAAAAAGAGGAAAAGAAAAAACTCTCAGGCTGAGAACGACCTCTGAAACCTTTCATACACACAAGTGTCTTGTGACCTTTCCTTTACACACACACACACACACACACACACACACACACACACACCTTCTCTGGCTGTGTACTGGTCGTCCTCGATAACTCTGGCCAAGCCGAAGTCTGCGATTTTACACAGCAGGCTCTCAGACACCAGCACATTGGCAGCTCTGAGGTCTCGATGGATGTAATTCTTCTTCTCGATGTAGGCCATACCTTCTGCAATCTGCACACACAATCATTATGTGAAAAGACTCGAATGTGACTCTCAGCACACTGATCTATTAATAGAGTGATATTAAAGACTTAAACACTGATTCATTTCTACAATGATCATGAACCCAAAACCTTTTTAACTAGGAGTTTCTTCATCATTTATTCCTCTCTAAATGTTCTGCTTGATGTTGAACAGATGCTGAACTGTTGGTGATCAGTAGATACACCGAGCGTCGATCAGAACACGTGTAAAACAGAGCGTGCGCTCGATCCTGATTGGTGACTCGCTGTGTGTTTCACCGGTTACATTTTAATCCTCATGAATAAAAAGAAACGACTGATTTCGTGAAATGTAGTTGAGTAAGAAGTAAAATATTAGAATGTAGTGAAGTTTCGGTAAAAATCTCCCCAAGTGGAAAAACTTCAGTAAAGTACAGAAACGCAAAAAAAACACTAAAGTACAATAACGAGTTACACTTCATTACTGTTCAACACTAAAATAAAGTGTCAAATTTCTGAACAAACCTCAAGAATGAGGTTTCTTCTCTTCTCTAAGATGGTATCTTACATGGCAGATTTTTAAAATAGTGTATTGATTATGTAATGCGTGTGTTATGTAATTAATTATTCTGGTTAATTAGGAACTTTTTCCTCATGTTGCAGGTAAATGTACCTATAAATGGATAAAAAAAAAAAATTGTGCTACACATCAGAAGGTTGTAAGTTCAAAGCCCAAAACTGTTTAAAAAGCATAAAGACTTGAGACTGGAATGGACTCTACTAATAGATTGTTCCTCTTTGAATATGTGAATAGATGTCCTGTGGAAAGCGCTGATCTCGGCATGTTGAAGCATGTTGAGTTTCTATACTCTGATAAAATCTAACCGCACTGCATTATTTGAGCTGAGTTAATGCGGTCTTGTCTGGACAGAGACAGAAAAAAAAGTTTCTCTTCTCCTTCAGCGTGTCCACGTTCCCGCTCAGAAACGGGATGTGCATGTCGAAAGCTCGGTTTCACAAAAAGCAACCTTGAGCAGATTTTAGAGAAATCCGAAAGTGAAATTGAACTCAAAGGATCGTTCCTGCTTTCGTTTCCTTTCCTTCTTATTAAAAATCCGTCCGTTCTACTGACTCAAACGATTCTTCAAGTTCTTTAATTAACAAATTAAAACCCGGTCTTCAGAAAGCCGAGTGCTTGAACTGCTCGAACGTTTCTTTTCTTCAGCAAACACTTTCTCTGGTCATTTGCGACTGACAGACTTCACACCAAAGTTCTGCTTCCTCTTTTTTTAATGGAAAGAGTGACATCAGCGTTTCCAGATACTGCACACAAACACGCCCAAGCTGCCCGGTGTTACGACATGGCATGGTGAAAGAGGAAGAAGACCCAAAATATATATGTTCCAGAAAGCATTTTTATTTATTTTTTACCTGGGCGGAGAAATCGATCAGTTTGGGAAGCTGTAAACTGGAGCCGGAGCTGCTTTTCAGGAAATCCAACAAACTGCCTGGAAAGAGAAGAAGCACAAAAACTATTACACAGATTTTTAACATCATATTATCATTATCATTTTTATTTATTTTTTATAAACAATGGAAACTGTACATTATTCAGGATTTAGGACATTATTTTATATCTGATTAAATGAAAGTGTGTGTGTGTGTGTGTGTGTGTGTGTGTGTGTGTGTGTGTGTGTGTGTGTGTGTGTGTGGGTGTGTGTTTATTTAAAACTACCATTAGCCATGAACTCGGTGATGATGTAGATGGGTTCGATTTTGGTGACGACGGCGTACAGACGGACGAGCCGGTCGTGCTGAAGCGTCTTCATCAAGTTCGCTTCCTCCAGAAAAGCCTCGACTGACATGGTGCCAGGCTTCAGCGTCTTCACCGCCACCTTCGTGCTGTTGTTGTAATACGCTGTGAAAACATGAGGGTTCCCAAAGGTCACTTTCTCCGCTCAGGGTCACTCTTTCGTTTGGTTTTAGACGAAAAAAAGAGGCTGGGGAATTCCCACCAATCACAACTGAGTGCATAAATGAGCTTTTCTCTTTCAGTGAGTTTACTTCTTAGTCTTGATTTGAGTTCATCATGTAAGTAGACAGACAGACACACACACACACACACACACACACACACACACTCATACACTCATACACTCCCTTATTTCTCAATCCTGGCAGGTTAATGTAGAGAGATATAGTATGTTTTATGAGTGTTGTCATCGCTCAGAATGTTCTGGTCAACACGACCCCCTCCACCATGCTTCTGTTCCTATACTTCTGAAAAACTGGAGTCTCCAGCTAGCATACGATTCGAGTCTGTTGCAAATCTAATAGTACACTGTTCAGTGACTAAAGTCATATTACCACCATAATTACAAGAATTAATATTCTTGAAAAGCGGAATAGTTATTTTATTACAGTTAAATACATGAATTTGTAAAATGACTCCACATTACGCTAGGACTAAATTAGATAGCTATCTAGATACTTTTGCATTTTCTCGGAACATTGTGGCAGAATTGAATTCCTAAATACAGTAATCCGCTTTACGAATCTGGCACTCCGGTTTATCGCGGAATGGCATTTGCCACATAACTAATTAGTTTCTCTGATTTTCTCGGCCTCTCACAGACCAAAAAAACGTATAGGTGATTGTTTTTTATGGAGTTTTATGTTGAAATAATTAGATTTATTCCTAAAAATATAATTATTCCTAATAAAACAAAGTTAAACATTAATACAGTACAGTACTGTATATATAAAATAGCATTTTTTGTGGTGGCGTCCGTTTATCTCGGTTTTTCGTTTATCGCGGGCGGTTTTGGAACATAACCACAGAACGTGATAAACGGGGGATTACTGTATTAAGAAGTGAAAGTCAGAGGTTAGGTTAGATTATAAATCAAGGAATAAAAAAAGGCTGATGTTATTAATATATATATAATATATATATATATATATATATATATATATATATATTTATTCTGGATAGAAATTAGCATTGATTTGTAGCTTTAGCATGAAACACTGCAGCCGACCTAAATGAAGAGAAAAGTGCTAATACTCTATTTGTTGGATTTTAGGAGACTTTTGCCCGAACAGCAATATCAAGCAACAAGAAAAAATGTTACTGTGGGTTAATAAGTAGAAATAAATCAGAAAAGAATCAACTATAACAATATTCACTACACTACAGTGATTCTGTGATGACTATGATCGATTAGCATTATCTCCAGCTCCACCCACATGCTGTTCAGGTTCCCTTTGGTATCAGGACCAAGTGTTCAATTACAATTAAAGTATCATCCAGTCAACTGAATACATCTGAGAACTAAGAATAGGTGATTAGCCTGTTCAGCTAGCATAGCAGTAAAAATGGGACTGTTTACATAAGAGATTAATATACAGAGCTGCTAATGTCTTCCCTACATAGACTAATTTGAGGGCAAATGAACAGGGGCCCATGCACCATGAGGAGACGATTGCAGGAAGCAGATCTATCAATTCAGCCACCTGCAGGTTTTAGATTTGGCGCTGTACCGGTAGCACATGTCATGAGGAAACATCTTGAGGCCTTGAGTTGCATTTGTATATTTGCAAAGTCGACCGCTTCCTGCAATACATTGTTCCTGCCAAGAGGGTAGAAGCTGAGCGAATAATAATGGAAAAATAAACGCAAATGCAAATCCAGCGCTAACCACACTGCAGCTTCCCTCTTCGATCGGACTGATAAGTGCCACCGGAGGCAGGTGCTCAAGCTAATAC
This sequence comes from Silurus meridionalis, assembly GCF_014805685.1. Taxonomy (NCBI): domain Eukaryota; kingdom Metazoa; phylum Chordata; class Actinopteri; order Siluriformes; family Siluridae; genus Silurus; species Silurus meridionalis. The sequence continues at coordinate 17,865,118 of NC_060903.1, forward strand.
CAGTTCTCCAAACAAAGAGGATTTCTTCCGGATTGCTGGATTAACTCGCACCAGATCTAATCATCAATCGAATTGAATTTTTGAAGTGAAAATCCTCAACTCACCCATCCACACCTCTCCGAACTGCCCAGCTCCGAGCTTCTTCACCATCTTGATGGACTCTTTCGAGATCTCCCATGCATCCTTATCCCATGGTTTCTGTGCTTTCGGCTTCTCACACGGCTTCTCGAGTTTACGACACAGTCCATCTGATTGCTCTGTGTCAAAAAGCACATCAACACAATTAAAAAAGGGAAGTGTAACGTTGGGTCAAGTCGAGTCTGCTTTTTTATACATCAAAGCCGGTTCGTTGACTCGATACCTACTGTGGTAATGATGAATCATTTTCACAATATCCGGGAAGGTGATTTTGGGGGATATATAGTAGCCACCGTTGTCCAGACTCCGGATTTTGTAATGTTTTACAATGTCTGTACCCTGAGGACCCACGTCTCGGATGGACAGCGAGTAACTTCCTGCAGAAAAAAAGGAATGTCAGAAAGTGTTGTCTGTTTCTTTATCATCTACTAAAACAATGTAAATGAAATTCAGCAGGTTATGCTAGGCTAAAGCCAGTTTGTGGTTACTGTGGTTAAGGGAATATTAGCACACAAATGTCATGCTCTTTCAGTACACTTTATGCTAAGTGTTATTTTTGATCAACAGTGTGATTTTTAACAATTTGGAGAATTTTATCAACAAATTTCCAACATATCTGAGAAAAATGTTAATGTTACTGATAGTTCATTTAGAACCAGATCTTTACATTGTTTGGTACTAGAGAGCTAAATACTAAGGCTCGATAATAATCAACCTTATACTTAGAGCTCAAATGAAAATACATATAATTAAATGTGAAAAGTGTAAATGTAAAAATTTTGAGAGAAATGTAGATATTTCTGACCATTTCAGCTCATTTTCTTAAACATTAGACCTTAGTATCACTCCACATTGACATAGAAACCACCTGCTATATCACCAAGCTTAGCATCGGGAGCTAGCTTGTCAATATTTAAAATTCTTTGGGCTTTATACTTTTAATACATTATAAAAAAGTGATCTATTCATCCATGTTGCGTATAAACAGCTCAAGACAGTTTAGCAAAACTCCATTCACCTTTGGACGTCTCGCTCTCTCGGATGAGGTAGGAACCAGGTTTGTTAGCGGGGGCTAGAAGTTGTCTTTCTGCATCCTTTCTGGTGATTTCTTTGAAAAACCATCTGAAAAGCAGAGTTTTATGTAAAAGAGATGGATTTGAAAAGAAAAGCTAATCTTTGCTTGAAAACACGATCTACTTTTAAACCTTTTCTGTTACAGGACAACCTCAGCTGGTGGGTTTTACATGGAACTAAACAACAACCAAACCGTAGCCCTTTTTGTCAGGCACGGGATGTGCATGTGTTATTAGCATATACCTACAATGCTAGGCTACGAGTGCTTTATGTAATAGACGCCCATGTGCCTGATGAAATGGGCAATTTATACACCCTCAGGATGAAAGTAAACGTATTACAGCACTCACTCCTCCGTCTCCATGGTGTTTGCCTGGGCGACGTAATTGGACGGGATAAAGCCTTCTTTCCTTGTGCTCAGAGATTTGGCTTTCCACCATTCGCCATGTCTGCACAACAACAGAAACAATAAAAATCATTGTAAAAAAGTGCTGATGCTGGAGACGCCTCCTATCCGTGTTAAATAAACTTCTTCTTGCAGAAAATCTTGACCGAGTTCTTACCAGAAAATATACACACACCATAAACAAGAAAAAGTCAATCAAGACCTTCTGCCCAATCAGAGTCAAGAATTCACTAGTAATGTGCTATAAATCATGATGTTCATTGTAAACTCTGGTACGGTTAGACATTTCAGAAGACGTTTTACTTAATAAAACTTCAGGAGGCCTCGCTGTATGCTTACTCTTCAAGAACCTTCATTTGTTCCCCTTTTTTAAATCCCAGATCGTCCGGATGGATGGCTTCGTACGGGTACAGAGCGACGACGATTTTGCCGGAATCATGTTGCTCTTTGGGAGAAAAGAAAACCGGTTTAGTTTATATTCTGTATATAGAGAGAAGGTAAAAAATATTAATCAATAACTTGCATGTCAAACCTTCCATCTGCTGGAATCTCTGTCCGGGTAGGAGTCCTGATGGAGGAGAACTATTCTGCAATCGGAAAAAGCAAGAATGAAAGAGTGAGTGCGAAATGACGGAGCTTTGGGGGAAGAAAAACGAGAGTTTTTCGACTTGAGTCGAACAGCAATTTTTATAACAATTTATTTCACTAAATCTAGTCTAGCATGCTTGATAGCCGGTACTAGCACACATTAGCTGATAATAGCTAATGCTAGCTTAGTGCTAAGAGCTCTGTGATGGTTATCAAGTCTTTTCACATGTATTGATGCTTTTTGTGCTGTATTTCGGCGGTGAATTGATATTTTTAAGGTAATGTTTACAGGTTTTCACATCACGTTTATTGTAGCATGCAAACAGCTTTCGCACAAAAACGATATGATCACATAAAAAAAGCTACAGTATGGGATTTTTCTGTCAGGATGACCAAGTGTGAAGTTCCTGAAAGACTGGAGGCTCCCCTACAGAGAAATATTTGCTCGGCTCTCATTGATATTATCACTAACAATATTTTCACACTCATTCCTGTGACATTCATAAGACTGATTAGAAGTGTCAGTCATAGTGAGGAGACTTTCCCCGTCCTGACTCACTACTTACTGTAGTGCGGGGTTTAGAGGAGGAGGAGGTTGGATCTCTCACATATACCGTTTTTTCAGGCTGCACAGGCTCGCGCTTCTTCACACCAAACGCACCTCCACTCTGCTCATTGTCCAGCTTGGATTTTTTACAACCCATGATTTCTGTCAGGAAAACCACAAGAGAGAGAGAGAAAGAAAGAGAGCAGTCAGGACACACACCTTGAAGTGACACTGTAGACAAACACAATATTTACATGATACTATGATCTGCCAGTTTATACATCATTAGTTTACTTCTTAGGTTTTGTAGTGAAGAGTAACATGAAGCCTTTAGATACCAGTTCAGCATTTTCTACAAGTCGCATATATGATTTGTATATACTGTACACAGCTTTAACAAAAAACTGACCAAGGACACAGAAAATTAGCGTGTGTGTGTGTGTGTGTGTGTGTGTGTGTCCTGAGGTAAACCGACGCCCCGTCTACCCGTAATAAAATTCATACTAAAGATAAACGGTAGCATCTTTGAACTGCTGTTTGATAAACAGATATGACTAGTGAGGTATGTTTGACGTACGGCGATGAGTCGTTTGAGGTGTTTCGAGCTCGACCCCCAACAATGACGAAACCATTCGCCAACTCGTGCAGGGTGATGGTCGGAGACAATTCACATGATCTCACTTCCTCACCCACACTACTCGCCTTCCTTGACACGCTCCGAAAAGAAGACTTCCAGGACACGTTCCAGAAGAACGCTGGGGAGCGCTGTATTACTGTGCAAGGAGACTATATTGAAGGTGACAGTGTGGAAACGTGATTCATGGTGGAGGAACTCTTCCTTATGTCGTACTAGATCATACATTTATACCATTATTTCTCCATTAATACCTGATTCCTGGAAACACATTTATAATATTTATATAATTTAACAACACGGTTTTTGTCTCTGAATGTGATTTAATTATAAACTGTCGGCTACAAAACTCCAGACGTCTTCACTTATATCATCAGACAGAAATATCATTCATCGATCGATGATATAAAATCACTTCACACTTCCTCTAAATGCTGTTCTCTCTTTTCACTAATAAATGTGATGAAAATAGATACACTGCTCTGTCGCTGTGTTTACACCACACACACACACACTGTATTTACAGATGACACACACACACACACACACACACAACAGGTTCGGGTGATAACGTCTGGGCAGAAATACTCAGGTTCATTCGATGACGCTTGAGTGTCGTGGATATTTGGTTGCGTTAATTGCATTAATATTCACTGTGAAATAAATAAATAAACAAACAAAAAGCCAATGCAGGGAAAAGCAGTACACGTGAGTCAAGTCAAGTCAAGTCAAGTTTATTTCTATAACGCTTTTCACAACAGACATTGTCTCAAAGCAGCTTTACAGAAATCAACAGTGAAGGTGAACGGTGTGTGTTTATCCCTGATGAGCAGCCGTGGTGACTGTGGTGAAGGAAAAACTCCCTTAGATGTTATGAGGAAGAAACCTTGAGAGGAACCAGACTCAAAAGGGAAACCTCATCCTCATTTGGGTGACATCAAAAGTTTGATCATAAATCTTTCAACAATACAGAACACTGGAGAGTGAGAACTAACATGAGCACTGGAGCATAAGATTATAAGTAATGTTCTTTCTACAGTCTTATACAGTCATTATGGTTATAAAACTAGGAGCTGATAGTTAGCGAGTGAGTGATAGTTAGCGAGTGAGTGATAGTTAGCGAGTGAGTGATAGTTAGCGAGTGAGTGATAGTTAGCGCTGTAGTCCAGTCCTAATGTCCATATAACAATAAAATACCGACACGCTGGAATGCACTTTCAGGAAATCTTCTTTCAAAAAACCTTAGAAATCCCCTGCTCTGTTTATCAATTAATAGGAGCTTAATCAGTAACGAATACGAGCCAGGAGAAAGCAGGTTAGGTGATGTCTACCATGTCTAAACATACAATAATGAGTATGTGGTGTTAAACAGTAATTTTACACACTTCCTCCTTTCAGGGGGAAAAAAATTACTCTCAAGGATCTCAAATGCAGTTCAACTCAGATTTCTTCCTTTAAGCTTCTCAGAGCAGGAGAAGGTCAAACTACAGATTATGATGTGTAGATGATTGACTCTGACTTACACTTCATGGTCAAACCTCATGATTGTACTGCAAGAAAGCTTAAACTTCAACTCCCTTCACTTCTACACTCATCGACCACTTCTCAAGGAACACCTGTAGCACTGCAGTTATCTGCCAGTCAATCGTGCAGAAGGGGTTTGACGCAGATGCGATCGAGAGCTTGGGTTAAAGTTCTCGAGGAAATCGCAGTGACTCGACTGGTGACAGACAGACAGTCGTTTGCAGCTGTCTTGATTTTCACTCGCTGACAAAATGGTGTGAAAAAAACGAGTTCATTTGCACACGCGCTTGAAAATCACGTGTCAAAAAAGATCGTCTGGACAGGAAACAACTCTTTACAAGCGTGGGTGAAAAAAACTACTGCACTGGTCGATTGATGGTCAGAGAACAAACTCGAGAGCTCAAACTGCGTACGCTCACTGTCTAAACTCTGAATTTGTGATTTCTCTCATTACCGTGAACGACCTGAGAGAAAGTTACTGCACTTAAGTAGATTTTTCTGGTATCAGTATTTCATTTCACTATTCATTTTTTCAACTTTTTTACACAATTGCATTTTTTACACAAATATCTGCACTTTAGACGTAGACTAGATTATGAAGCTCACAATGAGCAGGCAGAAGGCAGTAAGAAGTCTGGGGTTAACGTGGATAAGACAGAGGGAGTCAGTGATAAGACCATGACTGAGAACAGAGACGTTCCTGATCATCATCATCATCTTTTCTCTGCTTGTGTTCTATATGGTGGATCTTCAGTCACATTCATTAGACAACATTTGAAATTCTTTTGTATTAATATGACGTGAGGTTCAGTTACAGCGTGACACTAAAACAGGAAGTAATAATGGTGACTTTTTACTGAAGAACATCTCAGAGCTCAAACTTCTTTACTTTAACTTGGGTGAAAAAGTGCAGTCAGAACTTTAAATTTTACCAGAATCTTTAAAACATCAGCATCTGCACTTCTACAGAGTGAAGGATGTGTGGATTTTTGACACCTCTGTAAATGACATTATAACAGGAGATTTATTTTTTGCTGCTAACTCGCATTAGACTCAAGTCATGGACTGCAGGGGTTCTTATTATTATTATTTGTTGTTGTTGTTGTTGTTGTTATTATTGCACTTATCAGTGTTACCACTGACAAAATAAGAGTTTGTCAATTTTCCTGCTAAAAATATGACAATATGTGAGAATTTGAATAGAAGCGAAACAAAAGCGCACTGAAGTGAAACTTTATTCCCTTAGTTTCGCACTCGCATGAAAAAGTCATCATGACCAGCTGTGCTTAAACACACACCAGACAAAAACTAGCCGCTCTGTCTACTGTAATTCATGTGTGTATGCTGATTCTACAAAGCAACCAGACGTCATACTCTCGATTTATTCAATAACATCAACAACATTTTTCACCAAAGCGACGTATTGTAGGGTTTTGTAGAGTTTTCTTTGAGATGTCTGTATCACTCAATAAAACTAGCTAGCTGTGGCTAGCGCACTTCGCCCGAAGCTAATCAGGTCCAAAGCATCGTTATTAAGTGTAAACAGAGTAATCAATGTTCTCACTCGTCAGAGCAACCTTTCTGAACACGACCACTTCCTTTACAAAGGATCTGCGTCATGTCACAGCTGTGTGAGGTTCAGCCACTTTCTTATAGCGAGCAAACACACATCAAACAGAAGGAAGTCTTCAGCAAGACCCCAATTAAAATGTGCAAAATGGTCTGCTAGTCAATGTAACACAAATCTACACAATAACAAGTATAAAATACCCCCCAAACAAAACCTGTATCACATCACACACGTGCTAAGGAACGATTACAAACAAAACCACACAGTTTTCATGTTCTCATTTCTATAAAAAGATTTTCTTATAATAAAATACAATTCAGTAGAATTGTGTTAGAAGTCAAGCAGAGAAATTCTACAGCAATAAAATCGGATGCCTGGAAAAGACGTATATTTTCTCAGCACACATTGACTCCTTATCTCTCAGGAATATGGCACTGGAATTCCCATCAATTCCCATCAGTCCCTGACCATCACGTCTATAATCCCTCACACCTTTTTCTCTCCCAGCACTCGTCGTGTCACGTTTCGCCGTCACGTTTATGCTCCATGGACTTCTTCATCACCTTATGGTTTCTTCGTTTCTACATTTTCATGAGTCGTAAAGTCTTCGCTGGAAAGTTTTTCAACGTAAAAACCGTTTTAAAAATTCCTGAGCGGTGTTTTGTGTTTGTATTATGTGTTTGTGTTGTAGCGCTGGACAAAATTCACAGATTTTAAGTCACGGTTCAGTAAAATTTCGACACAGTTGGGGAAAGAAATGCAAAACATTAAACCGCTTGTCGTTTTTTTTTATTAAAGCAGTCGATTATTTTTTACATTTGTGAACATCAACAATTTACATTTTTGAATTAATTTTATATACGAAATGTCTTCTTGGTTTTAATAAAATATATTAAAATTTTAAAGAATAAATCAAATGTATTAATGTAATAAAATTGCAATTTTATATTGATTAAATTGAGTAATCAATTAAATTGGCACAAAATAAATCAATTAAATTAAATAAATTAAACATTTTAATTACATAGTTTACTTTTGCTAGACCCCATTTGGGTAATACAGATGTGTATATAAGTGTGTGTTTGTGTGTGTGTGTGTGTGTATATGTGTGTGTGTGTGTGTGTGTGTGTGTGTCATGTCTCATGTAATACGTTTGTATGCTGCAACCAAATTAACTTGAAGAAAAACAAAAAAATCCTTTTTCATTTATATTTTGTGACTAACAACAATCAAACTTCAACATCTGATTATTCTTTCTATTGGAAAGGACTGTTAGAGAATCCTCAGTGTTCGTCTTAAAAATAATGTCACCGGTCTGAACTATTTCCTGTAACATTGTGGCTGATGGTGTGAAACCTTTTTATTTCTCAGCTGTTTTTTAAATGGCTGACTTTGTTTTTAATGGTTTCAGGTTGGGGCAGTTTTATGGTAGGGGTCGATTTGGCTCCTAACGGCGCGTCCCTTCATCGTTTACAGTCGTTTACAGGTATTTATATTCAAATCGTATGTCGCTTAGCAACCAGTGACGTTGTTTCCTCCACTCTTAACTCATCCATATTATTAAATTATAAAAGTGAAAACTGGGTCAGGTCTAACATAATCAGGTCTAACATAATCAGGTCTAACAGAGTAAGGCCAAGGTCAGGTCTAACAGGGTCAGGTCTAACATAATCAGGTCTAACAGAGTAAGGCCAAGGTCAGGTCTAACAGGGTCAGGTCTAACAGAGTCAGGTTTAACATGGTCAGGTCTAACAGGGTCAGGTCTAACAGAGTCAGGTCTAACAGGGTCAGGTCTAACAGCTGAAATACGAATCAGTTCAGAAAAACAAGCCATGTCTCTTGGTTGTATCAAACCAGAGATGCTGCATTGACGGTTCCTGTGTGAACCTCAACACATCACCACAACACATGAATTGGTTGATGGATTTGTACTGAGGAAGGGTTTTCATAAAGCTCCAGGCCAGTAGATGGTTACACTGATAGCTCACCTCCTCTAAGTTTAATCTCTGGAGCTCAATTAATGTGACCTTGAGGTTCAGGGTCACCTTTCTTACCCATGCCCTTCTCCTCCAATGCTCTGTGCTGCTCGTAAGAACTCTTGGAGAGTCCTGGAGGCCACTGTGGTCTGGGGAACCTTCAATGCAGCACCTTGAAACAATCAAGTCTCTGAGTTCTACAATGGGTTCCTTAGACTTTGTCATGATTTGGACCTTATATAGACACGTGTGTCCTTCCAAATCAGGTTCAATCAACTGAACTGGCCAAAAGTGGACTCTAAACAAAGTGTAGAAAAAAAAAGATGTAAAAAAAAAAAAAAAAAAAGAGTGTGTTATGTTTTTTTAATCTCTGTCATATCAATACTCGTCTCTTTTTGTATAATTCTATATTAATATATATCATTGTTTATTATCCATATATTTTTATACTCTATAGTTACAATTTAAACTTTTATTACACTTTATATTTGTATTATTATTTGTTTTATTTCTTTATATTCTTACAGTCGTAAAGTCGTAAAAAGCATTTCACCTCATGCTATATTCTGTATGAATGTGTGTGTGACAAATAAATTCGATTTGATTTGATGATGTGAAGACAAAAAAAAAAAAAACGAAAGCGTATTAACATCGTCCTCGTCCTAAATTAAATTTCATCAGTGTTATTGATCTGAATAATGTTAATGTTATAGACACCTGAGGAATGTACAACTGCTGTGTATTTAAGGGTAAATGATCAGCTGGACAGTGTAAAAAACTGACACTGTATTTTTAGAAAAGTCGTCCGGAAGCATGTAGCGAGCCGCACAGCCAGATCAGTTCGCATGACTGTGTAGCAGGCCACCGAAGCTGCATACTTCTTCCTCTGACCATTTTCAGTGTGGTTTTTTTACAGGAAGGGGTGATCAGAGCGAGGCAGCCTGCACATGAGCCACAGTAAATACAGAGGTTGCTCATACTTCAGCCTTGTTCGCAGTGTTAGCCACAAACTGTGTAGATTCCATCACAAAGTCAGTCAGTTCTCAACGAACACATTTATCTCAGCCACATTAGGACTGACCTCATGGTTCTGCAGCTTGATTTGCTGATGGAGCTACAATGTACCGCACACCTTTAGGCTTTGTAATGTCACTGTAACGCAGAGGTGGAACGTAACAAATCGCATTTACTCGCGTTACTGTAACTGTTTCTTTTCGTGTTCTTTTTCAAATCGGTCATTTTAGTTTTACTTAAGTGTGTTTTGTTCGGAGTATCGTACTTAACTACATCTTAATTGGGTCGTTTGCAACTGTAGTGATAAAATAGTGATAATGACGAGTCGGGGGAAGAAAAAAAAATAAAATAAAAAAAAAGAACAGCCGGAACTCTTTACAACCGTGATGAGAAGAAAAGCCGAGAGTTTTTAAACGATCGGTTTTGGTGTACGTGTCCCAACAATTAACAATCACAAACATCCAAAGTGTAGAGACGTAAGCGTTCTTACCTTTGGGAAGCTAAGAAACCGAAAATCAACCCCCTCAAAAACTAAGAGTTTCCTAAAGTAGAAGATTCAAAATAATAAATACATTTTCCGACCTAAAAATACTTCCGTTGATAAAAAAAAAAAACCCACAAGGAACCATTTTGAGGAATTTCGTGAAGAAACTGGTTTAATGGAAGTTTCAGCTCTCACGTGTGGAACTGCTGAACATCTGAGTGGTCCGATCTGAGTCAGATTAGTTCGGCTGCTCTGTTAGTACATGATGATCTATTATAGACGAAAAGGACAGAACCATCTGAAAATGATGTCCTAATCTAAACTACTGTTTTTTTGCTTCATGTTGATATAACTGATGAACCTGTATAGACCTTTTCTTTAAAGAAAGAGAAACTGCTTGTTCTAATAAAAGCATGAAAGTGCTCATTAGGTCATTTTACTTCCTCAAAAAAAATCTTATTAAACTCTTGAGATTCATGGATGTTTTAACGCAACTGGTAAAAAAAAAAACATAAGATATATAACAGTTTAGGGGATGCAGAAAGGGAACAACAAAATGAAAGCTCATGGAAGTGAAACCCTCTGTCTATTCTAGACTAAACTAAAACACCAGGGCGACTTCCTGCTCTGAACATTCCAACCACACCGATCAGTACAGTATTCAAAGCAGGTAAGAAAGAAACGTTCCGATCTTCATTTCGAATTTTGTCCGTCTGAAAGAAACCCCTAAACAATTCTATCAAAAGTGGAAACTATTTTGTAAAACCAGCATTATTCATCATCCCTGAAGCCCTTGAGCAACGCTGTTTCTACGAGTGGACTCTTCTAACCTTTACTGCTCCTCTCTGGAATTATGATGCAAGACGCTGGAAAGTTGCACTACTGTAACGCTGGAGATATTAATCCCATTCCTAATGCTGACCTCCGTCAACTCCGTTAGTCACATGATCGGCTCAGCGGGAAAAAAAAGTTGAATTAATATTTACACAAAGGAAGGAGTCTCCAGTGTCAGGGATGAAGATCTTGAGGACAGAGGCATCTGTGCTTCCGTGTGTTAATCACACAGGGTGGGGAGGAAACGGCGAGCTGGAGTGGCAAAACAGTGCAATAAAAATGTGCTAAAACTAATCAAGCTCGATGTGCAAATTCCAGGAAATCCAACACAATTATTTCTCTATAACGGCACAACAGCGAGTGGTTTATTACTCAACCAGCAATGCTTAAAGATCATTTATAAAGCATTCATTTACAACACTGAGACTCTGGTGTTATAAATCCACACAATCAGAAGAAAGTGAATGAACAGTGCAGTAGAACGGCGGCTTTTTTCAATGTAATGAATTTGAAATAAATTCTGAAAACATACAACATCTGTGAGACTTATGAGGAATGGACTTTTAATAGAATTGTTCAATGCGTACAAACTTCACCTACACAGAACCAGTTACAAATCCCAGCTACACACATGAACACCTACTCGAGAAAAGATATCAGTTTTACTCTGGGTTTTCTCTAATAGCAAGTGAGTTGTAAAAATGGAAAACCCACACATTTTGATGTTTTGTCATTCAGAAACTTCCAGCAGGCTATAACCTCATTAATCATCCAAAATTCTGACCTGAAGGTCATGAGTTAAAATCCCAATCACAACTATGATGCCACTGCTGGGCCCCTGAGCAAGGCCCCGAACCTGCTCAACTGCTCAAATGTATAAATGAAATAAATGTAAGCGGCTTTGGATATGGGTGTCTACCAAACATCATTAATGCACTCGTGATGATGTTCTTCAGAATAACAAAACTCATAGCTGACGTTCATTCGGAACTCCTCTTTGTCTTTGGACAGACCTTCTGCCGGGGGACTGTTATTTTTTAATATCTTGATAATAAAGCTGTCTGAAAAAGCTTTAAAGTAAAAAAAGAAAAGCCCATGTTGTAATTTAATCACATTTACAAGATGATTGTGGTCATGAATGTGGGGTCTATAAAGCAGAACCTGAGACTTTACAATATTTAAATGTAGTTTAGATTAAATTGATTATAAAACTCGTACTATTCTTTATCCAATTATGATAATTTATTATAAATATTATTAGTGTGTTTCGCCGCTCGCTTGCATTGAATGAGTGCAAATCGATCGAAACAAACAAATGAACATAATATGGAATGAAAATAACATCAATAATAAATAATAAATGTAAGCAAAACCGGATAGTAGTCACTGTATTGACACGGATTTGCATAATATTTCTGATATAAAACTGCACTTAGATTTACGGAACAAAGGCTTAAAAAACACTTCTGACATGAGACCTAATAAATCACACTGACCAATTAATAAAAGTTGAAAGAAATCTAAACTTTATAATAAACAATAATAATAAATATAATGATACACTGTTGCACTTCATCTAAATGAGGAAACTGTGTCTACTTTTAGAGATGAAGCAGAGAAACATTATGGAACAATTACACACACACACACACACACACACACACACACACACAGACTGTTGAACAATAAAAAAAAACTCTCAGGTCCTTTTTATGGACATCAGGCGAAAGAAGAAGCTGCAAACTTTTCTCTGAGCCCTTAATAAAACTGATTTTTCTCCTGAACGCATTGCAACTTTTTCGCTTTTCACGCTGAATAAATGAGTCATTTACTGAGTTTCTGCGTAAAAGTGGAAAATGCGCAAAACTTTGCGCCAGAACGCGTCGCGCCCTTTGAGCTCAAACGAAAAACAAAAGTTCTGGAAGAAGAAATAAGAAAAGTAGGATGAATCTCTGAGTGTATAGGGAGATGATGAAGGTAAAGGTGGTGGTGGTGGAGCTCGTACCTGTGAGGTGTGCAGATCGCGGGTTCCAGCGCAGTGAAATGCGGATCAGGGCTTCGGGAGCTGCGCCTCATTCAGCCGCACCGGAGCGATAAAGAGGAACTGCAGCGCGCGAGCTTGTTTTCTGTTACACTGCAACTTCCGGGTAAATTCATCGGGTTTTTTTTTAATATTTGCATAAAAGAGCAAAGACCGAGAGCTGAAACTCAAAACACACGTGTTTAAAAAGATTACAACTGTGTTTGACCAGGGATCATCTTACACCAAACTCTGCGCTTTCTTTGTTTTTTTTAATGGAATAATTATCCTAATAACACAATAGGAATAAAAACTGTTAGAAAACAAACACAAATACATCCGGGTCCGTCATCAGGATTAGTCATTACATCAATCTGTTATTCTTGGGCGCTGTGGATATATAGAGTTTAATCAATCAATCAATCAATTAATCAATTAACCAATCAATAAACTAATCAACAAAATAACCAACCAATAAATCACCAATCTAACAACCAACACACTAATACAAAAATTACCAACCAACAAACCAACCACCCAATCAAGCCTTTATTAATTAATACATTATTTATAATAAATATATCATATTTACCGACTAACTAACTGATTCATTAATTAAATAACTGGTCAACTAATTGGGTAATTCATCATCAGTCACATCCTGTGTTACACCAAACATCACCAGCCTATAAGACTGTAATAATTCATATATTCAAAGTAAATTAACATAAACATAAAAAACACATCATCTATTATTCTGAAGCAAATCAGATTTATACATTCCATTCTACAATAATAATAATAATTATTGTTATTATTATTAACTTCCATTAAGAGCTTTACTCTGCTCAAGGTCATGGTGAGTTCATGGAGTGTATCTGAGAATCCTGGGCATGAGCCAACACCTGGATGGTGCTTCAGTCCATCACATGAAACCTCTCACATGATCACATACTCATTCACACACCTACAGGCAATTTAGCACAAGCAGAACACCTGAGGAACATCAAGAAAACTCACATGGACATATATATATATATATATATATATATATATATATATATATATGTATAAATATTATGTATTAACGGAGCAGTTCAATGTTGAGCTGCTGTAGAAGAATAGGCCTTCTGTCTATCCAAAGAACCTTTGAGGAACCCTGTTTTCAAAGCGCACGTGTTCAAAACCCATGCAACTTAGTAATTATGTAATTATGTGATCAGATATTAAAACAATGGTTGCTATTGTGCTGTAAGTGTTAGTGGATTTCTCCCCACACACACTCCTGCTGAACGATTATACGTCGCTTTCATTTTATTTTGTATGAAAAAAAAAATCAAAGTAAGAAATATGAAATCAACCTAAAAAAAAAAAAAGAAATAAAGTTGGCAGCAAAAATATGGATTTACATTTATGGCATTTGACAGACGCCATTAAAAATCCAATGTCTCATTTATACAGTTGACCAGAAAGTTAAAGTTCTTGCTAAGGACCCAGCTTCAGAGTCCAACACCTCGAGGAGCTACCAGTTCCTTATGCACGTTCTTTGACTGTTGGAAAACCATTAATTGTTCATAATAATATACACTATAAGTTTGTGTGAAACCTGAGCAGAAGATTAGTATTCACTTTATGAACATCCCACTTTTTTTTTTTTTTTTTTGCAGTTATAATGAGCTCCACTCTTCTGGGAAGATGTTCCTCTATATTTTTGTGGAGATTCTTTCATCTACGAGGGTGTTAGTAAAGTCATGTACTGATGTAGGTGAGAAGGTGAGGAGACCTGTGGTGCAGCCAGCGTTCAATCGGTTTGGAGCGCTATAGCAGGAGATCTTCCACTCCAAACCATGTACAGCAGATCTTTGTGCACAGGGGTATTGTCATGCTGGAGCAGGTTTGGGTCTCAGAGTTCAAGAGAAGAGAAATTTCCAATGCTACTTTGATTGTGTGCCTCCAACAACACATGGCTTGAAAAAGCAGGTGTACCAATACTTTTGCTCATTAGCGTATATGCTAATAAGTCACACCACACACTTTACATTATGAACTTTATTTAAAAAAAACATACAGATGTACAAAGACAAAGGCATCACCTGTAAAAGAAACACTTTGAAACGCCTAAAACAGGGACCTGGATAAAAGTAAATAAATAAACGAATACACGGTTACACAGAAATCTGGAGCGCAATAAAAAGTTACGAGTCGATTAAACCGCCAAAATACGCAGTTACGGTTTTCAGTTTGCCGTTTAGAAAGTTCTGCTCCACTTCCACTTTACCACCAGGACCAGCCAGAGATGCGATCTGCAGAGAGAGAGAGAGATTTTAATGAGATGATCTGAGGCGTGAAGCTCACTGAGGCGAGTCACAGAGAAAAGATCCGCCTGTGAATAAGCAGAGAGGATTAGAAGAAACACGACACAAATTATGAATAAGTGAAAACATCAGATTTTATACTCTATACAGACAATAGTATTGAGACACCTGACTTTTGGGTTCCTCCCCAAATTGTTACTACACATTTGGAAGGTTGTAGCATGAAACTTTTCCATTCGCTTGAACTAGGAGACGCAACCGCACGACACAAAGCCAGTTCCGTGAAGATCTGCTTTACATGGGGTTGGAGTGAAAGATCTCGAGTTCTGGAATGCTCCTCACCGCACCTACATCACTACCTGAACTTTACTAACACCCTTGTAGCTGAATGAAGCTCCACAAAATCTAGTGGAACATCTTCCCAGAAGAGTGGAGTTTATTATAACAGTAAAAAAAATAAAAATTGTGGAAGAGGATGTTCAGGAAGCTCATACAAATCTTATGCTCAGGTGTCCACAAACTTTTGTCTGTATAGTGTAGATGATCCGAGATACACACACACACACACACCCACACACACCCACACACCATCATCATGCTGGACTTCTTACCTGCTCCATATCAGCATTCCTTGGGAGGAAGTACACGATGTTTTCCGAAATCATTTTGGCCAGCCGGAAAATTTCAAACGTAAGAGCAGGTTAAGGAATTTCGTTAGGATACACAAACTTACTGCTACGAGACTATAATTGGGTGTCAACTGACATGACAATAACAGCTTTTTTTTTTTTTTTTACAACTATCAGTTCCAGGACCGTCTTTATACTGATTACAGAACGACATGTTTATATTTAGAGTTAGTATGCACTCAATACAATTTCCTGTTCTCACTTACGTTATAGCAGCTATAAACGGACATCCCTTCACCATCCCCTATTTTCTCTCTTTTTCTCTCTCTCATTTGTACCACTGACCTAATGAGAAACTGCCAGGCGTAAATTCCTCGGTGCTGAAAAGTCACCGCTTCACCTCGTGCTGCTGCGAAGCTCTAAAACTGGAGACTCCGTCCATTAATACAGAAAAACCTTATATGCATGTTGTTTATACATAAAGCAAAGCTGGTTAGATGAAGTCATTGTGAATGAGCTGAGACACAGTAACAGGCACATTAATATAAACGTGTAGCTGCACTACAGGCGGTGGTGATGTTATCGGAAGTTATTCAACACCTTCTGACCAATCAGAATCGAGAATCAAAAAAGCATGTTTATTTTTAGGAGGCTACGAGATGGTTCGAGAAGTTTCACGGCTCCTGATGTACACAGGACGTTTTTTTTTGGCACAATGACGTATGAAGGTCGGCGCTCTCTGCGACTGTGCGTGCAGCCTTGTGCTGCCACCTGCTGGCATGTTGCAAAACTAGTCTGGAAAGTTTTTGATACCAACCTCGTATTCAATAGATGGTTCTATAATAATGCTGAGGTTTTATTTGGAATTCGTTCCATTTCTAATATTGCGTTGTTAGTAGCGACAATAATAGTAGTAATTATAATAATAACTATGCACTTATTCTGATATTAAAACACTTCTAGCAGTGACAGGTTTTCAGGTGAAGGATATCCATCCGGGCTCATCATGGTCTTGATGTTGAAGACATCGGCGCTGAGGTATTCCGGCCCTCCCCACGGCGGGCTGAGGAAGACTACGTCGGCCCGGAGTCTCGACGCCACCTGCAGGAAATCCGCCTGGATGAAGTCAATCCGTTCGCTAACTCCGTACACGGCGGCGTTGTGCTGGGCGAGTGCTAATCGCACCGGGTCGATATCGATGGCGATCACTGAGTGACGTGAAAAAAACCCCACAAAATTTAACTCGTGAAAGAAAGCGTTGGATTTGTAATGACAGGGTTTATTGTGTGGAAAACAGCTGTACCAGCATTTCCAGCGAGGGCGAACTGGATGGCGTTTCCTCCCACACCACAGAAAGCGTCAACGATGACCAGGGTTTGGGACTCGACCTGAACCCTCTGGGCGATGTGCTCGGCTATCTTCTCAGGCGTGACAGAAAACCAGCCCTCTGGGGACAAACCAAACACATTTCCAGAGCTGCTGAATCTGATCTGCTTAGTCAAACTGAAACTATGAAACTACAAATGTGTGAAAGTCTGGTGTACAGATAATATTTATTACAATTAAAGGAAACGATGATGACTTTGACCCATAGCAGCTCAGCTGTAAGAATAAGATGAATGTAAGTTGATACGGAGTCTGTAAAATGCTGTAAAAGTACTAGCGATAATATCGCATTGCTTACTGATTGTAATTGCATAGTTTTACCACTAGGAGGCAGTAAACAGCTTTATAGTTCGACAAGAGCTTTTAATCAGGAGCTCATTTCAAAACAGCAAGTGTCAATCCTGTCTAATCAACCATCTCATACAGGAGTTTAAATACTAAATGTCTTGGCATTTCCACGATGAACTGCTTCTCTATCGGACTCTCGTGAAGCTCTGAGAAGATGGAAAGTTTAACAGACTGTGTCCTCCTCCTTCTCTACACACATCAACACCATCTGTTTCAGGCTCCACCAGACAGCTCCGATTTTTCCGCCTCTTGTGTTTCTCAGTCCTTTGAGAATAAAACACCTGCAGTGAGGCATGCGGCTTCTGACACAACTTCCTGTTTATGTCTTGGGCCCTAAACACATGGTGGCACCATACAGGCTTTTTCAAAGCAGATCACCAAACACGCCTAGGAGTTACGATTATATTGTTTTCTTTCAATTATAATATAATAAACATTCCGATATTTCATAAGCAACATTCCCATTTATTATAATATTATTATCCTTATTTAAAACATTTATTAATTCACACCCTGAAATTCTTGTCCATTGTGCGTGTCAGTATTGGGGCGTGGCCTCTGGGCTTGTTTATCTTAGTTAAAAAAGGCGTGGCCTCTGTGCTTGCTAGCGTCTGGAAAATCTTTTTTTTTGGTCTTTGGTTATGAGTAAAGCGAAGAAAGTGTGGCCTTGCTAGTCTCTGTTATGAAGGCGTGGCCTCTTGCTGAGAGTCTCAGTAAAGAAGGCGTGGCCTCTACGGCTGAGAGTCTCAGTATAGAAGGCGTGGCCAAAATGACTGCCCAAAAGAAGTAGAGACACCATGAGAGACACTTCAGCGTGATGATCTCCAAATCCCCTGGAACAATAGGAATCTCTTTAATGGCTTCTGATCACTCAAATCATTGCATCATTATTAATTAATCACACAAACATCACAGCTGCACACCAAATCCATCCCCAGTGGAGGAACTTCCTGTGATACTAAAGAGGAACTCCGATCGATTGTGCTTTCTCTAAGAGGTGTTTTCAGGATGTATTAATAGATGATGGGATGGAGGTAAGAGGGAGGTGTGACTCAGGGAAGATCCCACTGCCTCTGCTGGTATGTAGAAGAGAAGATAAAAGCTCTGATGACTAATTCCAGGCTCAGTGGATTCCTGACCATCTGAGCTCCGAGAAACTGGTAAAAGCACGTTAGTCATGGAGTTTTGGAGAAGAAGGTTTTTGTGATAAACATGACTGAATGATAAACACTGAAAATAAGAGATGAATTCAGTGAAGCAGATCAAAGTGATTAATGAGTTACGATGCACAAATCAATGCTTTTCAAATAGAAATTAATTACACACTAATGATGAATAAAATCGTGTGTATTGGGTGAAAGTTGGGCATCAGAGGCAACAGCAAAAATCTGTACTAAAATTACAATAAAGGAGGTGTGGCCTAAGTACATCAGTCTCCACAAAGGGGTGTGGCCCAAGTATCAGCCAGCCCCAGTAAAGGAGACATGGCCTAAGTATCTGACAGTTTCTGTTAAGAGGGTGTGGCCTATTTATCTGTCAGTCTCCATAAAGAAGGTGTGGCTTAAGTATCAGTCAATCTCAGTAAAGTGGGCATGACCAACATTTCAGTCAATATCAATAAAGGGGTGTGGTCTATGGATCAGTCAATATTAATATGGGGTGTGGCCTATGAATCAGTCAATATAAATAAAGGGGTGTGGCCTCTGCATCAGTCAGTCCCTGTGAAAAAGTTGTGGCATATGCAGCATCATCCTTCATAAAGGGGTGTGGTCTATGTATCAGTCAATATCTGTAAAGGGGGGTGTGGCCTCTGTGTCAGTCCTTTTAAAAGAGGTGTGGCCTAAATTGGTCAGTTACAGTAAAAGAGGTGTGATCTATGTTTCTGGTTATGAGGACTTGGCTTGCTAGTCTCTGTTAAGAAGGTGTGGCCTCTACGGCTGAGAGTCTCAGTAAAGAAGGCGTGGTTTAGTTTTGGTTAATTGGTCAATTACAGTGAAAGAGGCGTGGTCTATGTATTTGTCGGTTACAGTGAAAGAGGTGTGGTCTATGTATTTGTCGGGTACAATAAAAGGTGTGGCCTATGTATTTGCCAGTTACAGTGAAAGAGGCGTGGCCTATGTATTTGCCAGTTACTGTAAATGGGGCGTGGCCTATGTATTTGCCCGTTACAGTGAAAGAGGCGTGGCCTATGTATTTGCCCGTTACAGTGAAAGAGGCGTGGCCTATGTATTTGTCCGTTACAGTGAAAGAGGCGTGGCCTATGTATTTGTCCGTTACAGTGAAAGAGGCGTGGCCTATGTATTTGTCAGTTACAGTGAAAGAGGCGTGGCCTATATGCCTTAACATTACAAAATATGCTGTAATCCCTCCCTGTTGTACCACATACTCTCTTTTCTATTCTTGTCATCTTTTCCTGCTCTCTGGATATCTTTTCTTTTTCTCTGCCTCCAAATCTCCCTCTTTCTGTCAGAATCTTGTTCTCCGCTCTGATGCAGGAGGCGTGAAGGACTTTTTGAGTAACGTCAGCACTTCTCCCTGCAGACCCAGACAGTTCATCAGGCGATGTAGTCATGGCCAAATCACACACCCTCTCTTCTCTGTCTCACACACACACACACACACACACACACACACACACACACACACACACACACACACACTTTTACTACACTTTCTTCTCTGGTTTCATGCTGGAAATTCTGTAAAAATCAGGCTCTTTTAGTAAAATCTGTGTTATACATATAAACCTGGAGGATTGAACACTGACTCTGTACTCAGACTGAAGCTCTTCAAACGATTCCACATCCAGGCAGAAGCATAAAATAACTCCCCAAAAACCAGAACAAATTCCTAAGTAAATGCATCTCGACCAACTGGTGTGAATACGTTATCTGGGGTTCAGGAGGTAAGTGGAGCGATTACAGAGGATCGAGCACTCGGACTGCCGTAGAGTACAAACGCTATTGAGGTTACAGATATACATGATAAAAAAATTATCATAAAATGTAAAAGATTTGGCACAAGTCATGATTTATATCAAAAATTCTATTCAAATTTTGGGATGATGAAAAAGTTCTGTACACAAACTCAACAAATCTGCAGGCACAGAGGAGATGAAGCTTAAAACTAAAATGACAAAAAACGTTGGCGACAACTGATTAAAAGAATAACAGGGTTAATCTAGTGCCCTCTGCTGGCCACAGTCTGCACCGCATCAATGCATCGGCATAAACGTTAACGAAGTGATGCATAAATTTCAAAAAGTGTTCATCGGTTATAAGTTGCCATTTGTTTCACAATTGCTCGTTTTTAACATATTTGCATCGTTAAAAATGATTTATTTACATAAAATTATTAGCAGATGCGCTTTACTTTAATTATTTATAAAGTGACCAATAATTTGTGAAGAATATTTGATATGTAGATCGATTTCTCGTCGCTAAACCGTTTCTCGAGCGCGTTCTCTTACCGCCGCTGCTGCTACGTGAATACGACGCATAAAAACACTACGGAGACCGAGGCGTGTCCTGAGTCACATAGAATACAGATTTACATGGCAGAGGTAGAGCTGTAACTTCCTGCAGACACAAACAGGTTCCTTCAGGTGGAGAATCTGGACCGCAGACTTGAATTTTAATGTCGCTAAACAAGTCTCCATATTTTAACATTTTCAATTTATTTCTCTAATAAAAATTTTTGTGAAGTTTTCCCCCAAAAATTCCATTTAGTCACAATGAAATTCTGTTCTCGTATACCCAGGGTACGAAAGAGGCGGAACATTTCTAGTAAATTTACAGAAACTTTCCATGGGAACTTCATCTGGGAAATGTGGAAATAATTCCAAATTGGAAACTTTCCAGGAATTTATGGGAATTTTGGGAAATGTATATAAAATATCATATACAAACAAATATAAACAATTAGTTTGGTTATACGTGGACACACGCAAACAAAGAGATAAAAAAATGAAATTTTTGACTTTGGTATTCCGACTGACCGTGATCCAGTTTAACGCCTTCATCGAATCGAGAGAACAGGCGATAACGCTGAGCCCAGTACTTGGCCAAGTCGGGATCCGCGGCGATCTCAGGAGGAACGTCCACGCCCACATCCTGTCGTCTCGTCCTCCTTCTGGCCTTCTTCTTCTTCTTCTTTTTCTTTTTCAAAGACTTCTCGTTCTCAGCTTAACAGTTAAAAAAAGCATGTAAGAAAATGAAGTATACATATCATTCCCACACCCTTTAATCAAATGCTGCATGCTAACCTCCATCTTCTGGAGCATCAGGAAGGAGGAAGTCTGGGATGTCCAGAGAAAAAAGTTCCCTCCCGTGTTCCTGCTCCGTACCATCTGAAGGAACGTGTGTTTCTAGCTCTGGTTCTGGTGTTCGTGCTTCTGCTTCCAGCTCAGTTATAACCTTGGTCATCTCTTGTTCTTCACATTCTCCATGCTCTACAAGCTGATGCGATTCCTTGAAGTCCTTCACCTTTCCTCCGGGACATTCCTGTGGATCTGTGACTCCTTCAGGTCTGTCTGGCGCTGAAGCCGAGGTCTTCTCCGAGTCATTCTCAGTTCGGGCGATACGCAGAAAATTCTGCACCTAGAATGAAAAGCTAGAATGAGGCGTGCCCTTGTCGTGTGTCAGTCCTCGAGAAGATGTGTGGTCTCCATGTGTGTCAATCTTCTGCTTCTCGGAGCAGACACGATGATGCTGTCATTAAAGCTGAGCCTCGATACTACAAATTTTTGAGGTGTTTATTTTCTTTGTCTTACTTTTTGGAGCGTCGTGTTGATCTTGGGCTCCGGCGTCTCTCCGTCCTCGGTGAAGAACACGTGCTTGTTGATTTTGCAGGTGGCTTTCAGTCTTGATTTAGCCTTCCTCCGAGTTCCTTCCTGAGTTCTCCGGAACTTTAAAACGCTCATAAACCTAAAAGGTGCACGATACACCATGAGATTCTAAACATCGTGTGTGTATGAGTGTGTGAGAGGGTGTAGGGGTCTCACTTGTGTTGAGGGTCCCGTTTGAGGCCCAGACTCTCCCAGGCTTCGTCAGGAGGCATCTGAGCGAGTTCCTCAAAGTCCAGCTCATGACTGTGGAAAGAATTTAAATCTGAGGGATCTGTACCTCGCTTTCTTCAGCTGCAGGTACAGAGATGTATTTTGTGTGGCTTCAGTGAAAGGCTTAAAAAAACAATACAAATTAAACACAGAAATGACGGCGCACCTTTTCTTTGTTTTGGCTTTTCTCTCTGGAGGCTCGTCCTCGTCACTCTCGTCCTCCTTCGAGCAGCTCTTCGATGGCTGGCTGGCGCTGTTCGGCTGAGTGCTGGGTTTCTCAGAGGTTTCTGAAAGAGATTCAAATCAGTATAATTCACTAGTTCAGTGGAGCTAACAAACAAATAGGCCACACCTTCTTCACGAAGACTAGTGGACAATTAGGCCACACCTTCCTTTATAGAGACTGATGGACAAATAGGCCACACCTCCTTCATGTAGACTGATGGACATATAGGCCACACCTCATTCACTAGAACTAAATGACAAATAGGCCACACCTCCTTCACTAGAACTAAAGGACAATTAGGCCACACCTTCCTTTATGGAGACTGATGGACAAATAGACCACAACTCATTCATCAAAAATAATAGACAAATAGGCCACACCTGATTCACTAGAACTAAAGGACAAATAGGCCACACCTCCTTCACTAAGACTTGTGAAGAAATAGGCCACACCCCCTTCACTAAGACTGGTGAAGAAATAGGCCACACCTCCTTCACTAAGACTGGTGAAGAAATAGGCCACACCTCCTTCACTAAGACTTGTGAAGAAATAGGCCACACCCCCTTCACTAAGACTGGTGAAGAAATAGGCCACACCTCCTTCACTAAGACTGGTGAAGAAATAGGCCACACCTCCTTCACTAAAACTAATGGACAACAGGACACATCTTTAATTAGGTCTAACTGACAAATAGGCCACACCCCCTTTACTGAGAGAAATAGGCCACACCTATCTGGTGGAGAAATAGGCCACACCTTTACTGATACTGATGAAGAAATAGCCACACCTCCTTCAATGAGACTGGTGGACAAATAGGCCACACCTCTTACTATAACTGATGAATATAGAGGCCACACCTCCTTCACTAGAACTAATGGGTAAATAGACCACACCTCCTCCAGTGTCATTAACTTGTACAGAGGCCACACCTACTCATGAATAAGCATATTTTAATGCTGATAGGGCAGAGTTAATGTATAAATTAGAGATAATATCCAGAAAAGAAATATCATTTTATGATTAATATGCAGTTTATACACGTACCCTCCGCGCCGGTGCTGCCCGATGAAGCCGGTCTTTTCCGGTCTCCTCCATCATGAGGCTCATTTGCATAACTTGACTGTAACGTTTTATTCCAATCATCATCCTCGCATTTCTCGGGCTCCATGCTTAAACTGCTAACGAGCTCCACAATGTCATCAGTGTTTCCTTCCGGAAACCTTTCTGGTTCTCCCGAAATCTGATCACAGCAGGCAGATGATTCACACCGTTCTTTCTCTGGGTCCATCACATCCAGCTGTTCCTGATGTTCCTCAGAGCTTTGCTCTGCATCTCGAGCTGCATCTGTGCCACCCGAATGGTCTGTAGTCCAGCCCTGAGAGGCCCAGTAGCTGAACTGCTCCCAGTAATATCCGTAGGTCTCATTAGCATGCTCCTCCCACTTTTCCCTCCATTCAGGACACGCCCATGGTGCGAGAGGAGACACGCTGGAGAACTCGGCATGTTTCTCTACCCAGCTCGTCCACAGCAGGTTCTCTCCCTGCAGCTCCCAGTACTGCAGCCAGGCATGCTGGGAAATAAAATCATCACACATACATACACACTCAGTACGAGGCTGAGACAGACACAACAAAAGACATACAGACGAAACAGACAGAAACACAGATTCAGTCAATCAGACATACAGAAAGATACAAAGACAATCAGACAGACAGACAGACAGACAGATAAATAGACAACTACACAGAGAGACAGATTAATATACAATTAGACAGACAATCAGACAGACAGACATACATACATAGACACTTAGACAGAGACAGATTAAAAGACAATTAGTCAGACAGATGGATGGATACATTGCCAATTGGACAGACAGACAGACAGACAAAAAGCCACACAGATGAAACAGACATGCTAAATTGATTCATAGACAGACACTGAAGATGGACAGATGAAAGACAGACAGAATAACAGATTGAGATCAAACAGACTACACAAGCAGACAAAAAAAATCAGTTGATCAGAAGAACAGACTTGTGAATGAAACTGGAACATCAGGATGTAATTACATCAGTGTGAGACTTTGGTTCATCCACAGCATCTTTCAGCTCGTCTTCCTCACGCTCTTCCTCACACGCTTTCTCATTCTCTTCCTCTTTTCGCTCTTCCAACTCGCACTCTTCTCTCTTCCTCCTCTCCTCCTCCTCAACCTCTTCCTCCTCACCATCCACCCCCAGCTCTGGGGTTTTATAACGATGGTTCTCCGAGGAACCCGCGCTGCTCCTCTTCCTCGCTCTGTATTCGTTAAAACTCTTCACAGCGCAGAAGATAAAAATATTAACGATTTCACAAATGACAATAATAAACAGACGCACACAGTTCAGACGTACCGCTTTGTTCTGACGCGAGGAGCTGGAGAACGCTACAGGAAGCCCCAGACTGACCATGAGCTGGGTTTCTTCATCCAGCACAGTCTTCTCATCCTCTTCAGAGCAGCTGGACTCCTCGTCCTCATCCTCCTGATTTACTGCACGTGACAAAAATGAAACCGGCGTAAAAGCTTCGTCCGAATTCAGTACCAAAATCACAGATCTCTGGAGTCACACACACCTCGGGGTCGGTCACTGGTCTGATCTCTCACAGACTTCAAATCCGATCTGTACAGCTCTCGATCGCTGCAGCCAGAAAAGACACACACACACACATCATTAGATATTAATCAAAATAATAACAGCGTCAAGAACCCACTACGTCGATCCTCGCCGAATACGAGGCGCTGTTAGAAAAAAAAAAAAAACAGCAAACATCTGGATGTTCTATACGGATAAACGTTTGTGCATACTCATCATCTCCAATGATGGGAATCGGCATCATGGGAATGTCGGAGAAATAATGAGACTACATGAGAATTAACAGGAATAAACTGGGAATTGACTAAATTGCAGGTGAGCCTATAACAGGGAACTTAACACACATCGACAACGACATTCAATCCTGCACACAAAATAACATCAGAAAACGTCCATCGAGCTTTAACTTCCCCGTAGCTAAAATATGGCTGAAGTTCTCTCGGTTCTCCCGAATCCAGAGCTTACGGCTTTGTGGTGGAATCAAAAAGTTTGGAGACTCGCTCTGTTTACAAGAAAATACTTTATATATCAACGTTTCCACACCCCCAGAGTTCTTCTCAAACGTGTCCTGGAAGTCTTCTATTTGAAGCGTCTTCTGTGATTCGTGCTGGATCCCAAAACCGTGAGCTGGATCTTCATCTTCCGGAAGAGGAGCCAAATCTGGCGCATAGGGCTCATGCAAAAGTGAGACGATGCTGTTACAGACGGCTCCTGATGTACACATAACGATGTCTTTTGGCACACTGACTTCTGAAAGCCGGTGCTCCCCGTGACTGTGCGTGCAGCCTCGTGCTGCCATCTGGTGGCGTGTTACAAAACAAGTCTTGAAACTTTTTGATACCACCTCGTATATATGGAGTGAACTGAAAGGAGGATTATTTATACAGTACAATTGTAAGAAAAGATCCCTATTCAGTTGTGATTCCTACTCAGTTGTATTTCCACGCTTCACCACTAGAGGCAGACATACAGTTTACCAAGCTATGTCAAGCTACCCGTGACATCACAGTGCACCCAGATAGTGAAAATCCTTATATGGTCCTTCGAGGTGGACAGGAAAAACGTCCTAACATCTGGTCCTTCGAGCCAGATAGGGAAAAACTTCCTAACAATAATGATCAGGTACGAACCTGACAAAAGCTCTGGAACAAATGCAGTGGATCGTCATGTCCTCTTCTGCACCTTGATGGAAAAGTAGATCAGCTATCGGACCTGTGAGACCTCGAACATGATTGATCATTACGGCCAACTGGACACTGGTAAAATTATAGACTATAAAAATATTAACAACATAAGTTTCTTAATTTATCCGATTCCATTCAGCCAATCAGCACACAGGCTTCATTAAACTCGATGTGATGTCATCACCACTAAGTTTGGAGGGAGATTAATATAATATTAAATAAAATAAATACATATGTATTAGAAATTAGACCTAAAAATATAAGACAATACGCAGCGCTGCAGCGATCAAAGCCATTCTGTGACTCACGTGTTCAAAACGCTGCGACCGAAATGGAGCGAGGAACTCTGGGAAAGCAGGCGACAAGTTAAAAGCCTTCATACGAGAATAAAAAAATCCATAGAAGAAAAAGTTTCAGCATCAAGTTTAACCAATTCACTATTAATAAAATTGAAAAACAAACAAAAAAAAACACGCAAACCCAAAATTAAACATTAAACAATTTATTAACTTTTTGTACATTATGTACTTTAACCTGTGTGTGGCATAAATATATTAATAATGTTTGGTCAATATACAAAACATATTTATTTATATTTAATTAAAATAAACATTTATACGCCGTTTGAAGTTTTTTCAAGACTATACTGTTTTTTTTCTCATTCTAAAATAATGCTTTAGTTGACTCATTTGAATAGCTAACATAATATTTTACGTAAGTTATACTAAAGTAAAACTGTAATGATACATAATAATAATAATAATAATAATAATAATAATAATAATAATAATAATAATAATAAGGCACATAACGCTGAAAGCACAAAACCTTTATTTTGAAAAGAGATTTAATATAATCGTCATTTGACATTTCCGGGTTGTGTAACATGTAAAGAAAGCCGGGTGGGAAAACCCGGAAGGAAAATAGAGAAACCCCCAGCCCCCTCCCCTTCAGAAGAAATAAACACTTCTGACAGTTTTCTTTCGGATTTTAATTTTCAATAAAATGCGGAAAAGAAGCAGGTTGACAGTGTAGAAGTAAGAATGTAGTAATTATTAAGGTTTAACGTGTTTATTGTGTTTAATGGTGTTATTTGTGTTGTAATAGTTCCGGGTTTTATGGCGCTCGCGCGAGTCAGTTAATTGGGGTGAGTTTGTTGTCAGTGATAAACGCGTCACGTGACTGTGTTAAGGCGTTGCGATGTTCGATATTCGGTCAAATCGACGGTATTTATGCGGGAACTTTTGCATGTCAGTGTTGTTTTGCATGTCAGATTTTCACAGGGTCGAAAAACAGACGTCCAGAAGGAGTCCAGACTGTATATTATGTTTATTTTTCTAGGAAATTGGAGATTTCTATTGTTGTAGGCTTTTTTATTGCCAAATTAATTTATTGTAACATTGAAATCGGACACATTTTGGTCATTTAGCACGTAAACATAATTCAGGATTCGAGAATCTGCTTCTAAAAGCTTTAACAGTATTAAACAATTTGTTTTGTTGTCTCTCAGGTGTGTGTGTTGGAGCGAGGAGACTGGAGCGCCGGCCGTCTGCTGGCAGAGGGACGGGCTCAAGGAACATCATCATCATTATCATCATTACCACCATCATCACCATCAGCAGCATGTCTGGAAAGAACGAGTCGTGTTGGTCTGGAGATGAATCCGTTGGTGCCCTAACGTGTCTCCTCGTGTCCTTGGAGGACTGGCTGGCTTGGGGGAATCTTCAGGACTATCTCAGCCTTCTGGAGTACCTTCTGTGGGTGTTCACGCCCCTGGTGATTGTCTTCATCCTGCCCTTTGTCATCGTCCTCCTGCTTTACCTGTCCATCCTCTTCCTGCATGTGTACAAGCGTAAGATCCAGCTGAGAGAGGCCTACTCGAATAACCTGTGGGATGGCGCCAGGAAGACGTTGGCTATGCTGTGGGACGGCCATGGAGCCATATGGCATGGTGTGGTTTTAGTAATATACTTATTACTATATTATGTTTATCCGGAATATATATATATATATCTATATATATCAGAATGGGGCATATAAACGATATAAAAGGCAAATTAAATTAGCTCAGTATTCTACACATCACCTTCAGGAAATACGCAGCTCAGCGGTTGCCAGATATTTCTCAGATCGAGGTATCAGAGACAGGAGTTCATGATAAGATCTTCATCACCGCTTATAGACATTATAATTTTTTTTTTTATATTAATAAATGAATGTCTCAATATAGTAACCTCTTTCTTACCAGGTTATGAAATCCATGGTTTAGAGAAGATTCCAGAACAAGGCCCGGCACTCATCGTCTACTATCACGGAGCGATTCCTATCGACTACTACTACTTCCTGGCGAGAGTGATCATTCAGCAAGGCCGCACGTGTCACTCGGTGGCTGATCACTTCCTGTTTAAGGTCCCAGGTAAACTCACGTTCTGTCAGTGGTGACATCATACTCTCCAATTAACATGTATTAATTATCGATAATTCTATAAAATATTGAGTTCTAATGAAGGAGGTGGGGCTTATTTTTATTCCAATGAAGGAGGTGTGGCTTATGTTTAGATATTATAAAGGAGGTGTGGCTAAATTTTATTCAAATGAAGGATGTGGCTTAATACCATTTTAATGAATAGGTGTGGCTTAATTTCATTCTAATGAAGAGGGTGTGGCTTATTTCAGTTCTCATAAAGTGCGCATGGCTTAATTATGTTATAATGAAGAGATTATGGCTTATTTTCATTCTAATGAAGGAGGTGTGGCTTTATTCTATTCTAATGGAGAAGGTGGGGCTTAATTCCATTCTAATGTAGGAGGTGTGGTTTAATTCTGGTTTAATGGTGGAGGTGTGGCTTATTTCAGTCTTAATGAAGAAGGTGGGGCTTATTCCCATTCTAATGAAGGGGTGTGGCTTAATTCCGGTCTAATGGTGGAGGTGTGGCTTATTTTAGTTCTAACGAAGAAGGGGTGTGGCTTATTTTAGACAAAATGAAGGGGTGTGGTCTTATTTAGACCTAATAAAGGATGTGTGGCCTCTGTTTCTGTTAGTTTTAGTAAAGGGGCGTGGACATGAGTTTTGGAATTTATTATATAAATTCTTACTAGCTCGATGATCATGTCATGTTTCTTTTTGTAAACACCATCAGGGTTCAAGCTGCTGCTGGAGGTGTTCAGTGTGATCCACGGGCCACAGGAGGAGTGTGTGAAGGCTCTACGCAGCGGTCACCTGCTGGGAATCTCTCCAGGAGGCGTACGGGAAGCTCTGTTCAGCGATGAGACGTATCCACTGCTGTGGGGCAAACGCAAGGGTTTCGCACAAGTGGCCATCGATTCCAAAGTGGTACGTTCTCACAAACACGGTCCTGGAAAGTTTCGGTCCTACTGAAGTTCACTTTGGTTCACTTCTTTCCATTCACCTCTCCTCAGCCAATCATTCCCATGTTTACTCGGAACGTCCGGGAGGGATTCCGCTCGCTGGGAAATTTGAGTAAGTCTGGTCTTGTGTAAATCCACCGAGTGTAGTGTAGAGTTCACCATCCTGCTGATTAATCACAAACATGTCCTGCACAGGGTTTTACAGATGGGTGTATGAGAGGTTTCGGCTGCCCATCGCACCTATTTACGGAGGATTCCCGGTCAAATTCCGCACTTACCTCGGCGACCCTATTCCCTACGATCCCAAACTCACAGCGGGCGAGCTGGCGGAAAAGGTGCGACACCCGAGAAAGTCGTAAATAAATACACACTGAGACCAAGTGCCTGAAACACACACTGTATGTGTACACCGAGATAGAGCATGTCGTCTATTCATTCATTAATCTGTCCATCCGTCCACTTATTTACTTACATATCAACCTTCCATACATTAAACCTGTAGCCCTTCCATCTAACCATTAAAACATCTATTCAACCTTTTTTAAACTATTATCCCTCCATCCATCCATCCATCCATCCACTCAGCCTATTCTCCTATCATTCCTTCATTCCTTTATTTAACCAGCATCCCACCAGTCATTCCTCTGTCCATCTATCTGTCTAATTATCCAGCCAGTCACTCTATTTATCTCTATTTCTCCAATTATTCATCCCCTCATTCATCCATCTATCCATCTAACTAAAACACTTCAGTATGTTTATTCATTTATCTAATCATTTATTTACTCGTCAATCTATCCATCCATTCATCCATCATCCATACTGACCTTCCATCCATCCATGCATACATATATTCATCTATCCATCCATTTATCCATTCATCCATCATCCACACTGACCTTCCCTCCAATAATCCATCCATCTATCCAAAAGTCCTATTTTATTTTTTCATTTCACTTGAACAATATTATCTCTGTCCATATGTCTTTCCATCCATCCAACCATCTATCTGTCCACTCATCCCTTCAGGCCAACCAACTGACAATTCTGTTTACTTATCCATCCATCCATCCATCCCAAATGATGTCAGATCTTTAGTATAATGGTGGTGTAGGTCCTCAGAACTCCCTCAATGCACTTAACCATATTGTAAAAAACCCTTCAGTATGCAGCTGTAACTTCATCACACATTCATTTAATTAGACACATTTCTTTGATTTGAACCTTCCTCCAGGTGCAGGCAGCAGTTCAAGCGCTTATCGACCAACACCAAAAGATCCCTGGCAACATCCTGCGAGCGCTCCTGGAGCGATTCCACATGCACCCCAAAGACGAATAACGCTCCCTTATTTCAGGTGCTGCTCGGGTCGATCGCACAACACGCCTGAAGAAGAACAGCACGGCTTTTCTCTCAGGCTACAAAACGAAGCCCCTCCACCTTTATTCCCCGTGTCGTGGTGCAGAGACTCGGAAGTGAATTAATATCATCCACACGCGTGGTGTTTGGACGTTACTGACGTACGTGGCGAGAAAGAGAATATCTAATAGTGTCAAGTGGAAGGCAGTGCATCATGTGTTTCTCTGTGTGTGTGTGTGTGTGTGTGTTTGTTTGTTTGTTTGTTTGTTTGTTTTTAAATCCGTGACTTATTTGCACATTGTTTTTGAAGGACCACTGCCAAAAACATACGAGGCCTTTCTGTAACTTGATGTCAGAAATGTGAAATGAACTGGTGCGATTTTAACATTTATATATTTCCTACAAAAAAAACGAAAAAAATTATGAAGTAATGGGAAAAAAACTTTTTTTTTAAATGAGCAAACTGTGATTGAATGGGAAATCTTTGACTGAAAAGGACCTGGTTCAGGGTCGTTTCTTCGGCTCACGATGGTTTGGAAGGTTCTAGATTTGGTTTGTGGGTTTGTGGGAAATGACCCAGGTGTGCTAACGTGTTCAGGATTAATTATGATGCTACTTCTAATAATAATTAATGGACAGCATGAACTTGCTCATGAATGACGGAAATCACAACATTCCTGGAATATGAATACTTGACCAGCACAGTAACTATTAAGCCTCATGAGTCGTGATTTTATAACTGTAATCTTTTGCAACAAACAATTTAAAGGTGTTTAAAACGTCTTTGTGATTAATCTCTTCATATAAACGACACACACACACACACACAATTTTAATCAACTCCTTTGATTTCTAGATTTTATACATTCTTATTGAGACTCATGAATGTTGTTTATATGCAACAAGTTCTGTGGAGTCCAAACATAACATTTGTGTCTCTAGCAGAAGAACTTGTGTGAGATGGAGAGCAGGAGAGAAGATGTGATCAGACTCCCTCACCCCCACACTCACACATGGAGGTGGAAGTTTAATGGTTTGGGGTTGTTTTGGAGCAGTGAAGGTTCCAGAAAGTGAAATAAATCCTGAACCAACATGGCTTCCATTCCGTACTTCATCACCATGCAGTTCCGTCTGGACTGCAGCTCATTGGAAGCGACTTTACCGTACAACAAGACGATGAGCCGAAGCGCACGTCTGAGTTCTGTACGTGTTATTTAGAGAGCAGACAGACGTCTGGAGTGATATCTATCATGGAACCACCTGCCCAGTCACTGCACCTAAATCCTATTATTTGCTCTTCTAATAAGCTCCACTCTTCTGGGAAGATGTTCCACTAGATTTTGTGGAGATTTCATTCAGTCGCAAGGGTGTTTAGTAAAGTCAGGTAGTGATGTAAGTAAGAAGGTGAGGAGGCCTGGGGTGTCGTTTTAATTCATCCCAAAGGTGTTTAGATCTCTAGAGCAGATCTTCCTCTTTTGGATCTCCTGGTTCGAGTGAAGGGAAAATGTAATGCTACAGCATCCAAAGAAATCCTATACAATTGTGTGCCTCGAAGTTTGTGGTAAAACTTGGAGGAGGATATGGTTTATGGAAAAGTCAGGTGTCCGAATACTTTTGCCGTTGCGTGTGAATAACTAGGATTTTGTAACATGAGCACCGAACAAAGTATCAAAACGTCACTGTATGTGTAAAGAACGTTTTCTATCACATTTCTGAGGGAAACTCGGTTGGTTTTTAGAGGTTCTTGGTTGACTGTGGAAGAACCTTTAATGCTTCTTTATTGTAGCTTATACACGTTTCTTTGGCAATTTGTGGAAGAACACTTAGTAACATCTAGAACCTTCTCAGTGTTTATCATTTTGAAAAAAAGGTCCTTTTTGAAGGTCCTTTTGATGATTAAGGATTATAAGAAAAAAAAGGTTCCACTTCTGATAGAACCTGTTTGTCCATGCTGGAAATGTGTGGGGTTTTTTTTGGAAGCTAAGAATCCCCAATTTTCCTTTAAAGAACCATCAGAGAACATTTTTCTATGAATGATTCTACAGGGCAAGTTCTTTTCTTTTTTTAAACCCCAGAAGATCCATATTTAGAAAGAATACTTGGCGTTTTTCGAAGCAGCTGCTGAGTTGAAGAGAGCAGCATGTGCCAATTACAGAGTAAAAACATTCGAAGCGGTTGATTACTGAATGCCTTGAGACTTATTCTAATGTAGCACAAGTGTTAACTGGAATTTTCCGCCACATAAAACCCATCTGGAACATCAGGAACTTTTACGTTCACCTCAAGCCCCAGTTTTGTCTCGGAGAGTGGTGACTCAAGCTTTACATTCTTGAACATTTTACATGCACTACATAAACAAAAGTTTGTGGACGCCTGGTATTTACTATTTGAACATCTCATTCCACATTAATCACCATTTGCTGCTACAATGAGCTCCACTCTTCTGAAAAGATGTTCCACTAGATTTTGTGGAGATTCATTCAGCTAGAAGGGTGTTAGTAAAGTCTGGTAGTGATGTAGGTGAGAAGGTGAGGAGACCTGAAATCAAGTCAAGTGTTCACATTAATTCATGTTCAATAGGGTTGGAGATCTTCCACACCAACCCATGGAAAGCAGATCTTTGTGCACAGGTGCATTGTCATGCTGGAACTGGATCCAGGGTGTGATACCACATCTAAAAACATCTGATACAATCCTGTGCCATTAAGTTTGTGGCAAAGGTTTGAGGATATATAAATATGATAAATATATATGCAAATTTCTGTGAAGTGGGCGGGGCTTCAAAGTCACTGCATTTCAGCTATAATGCTGTTGTACAATTTTTATTTTTGTAACTTCCTACAGTTTAAGCACAAAGTTCAGGGAAAATAATGGTGTTTCTGGCAGTCATGGGATACAAACTCAGACCCATGTTTCTTCTTAAGAAAGAAGGGAGACGGATAAAATGACCACAGTGTACTTTATTAAATGAATTTGGTACTTTGTGTTGCATTAGAATCAAATAAAAATTTACAAAAATCCAATATATACAAAAATGTAATGCTCTTTTTGTCTTACTCTTTAATGTACAATAAAATCAGGTAACAGAGTTGATGCATTTAAAGCACTTTCATCACACTATGCAACTTAGACCAATAATGAACAGGTTTTTAATCTTTTTTGCATTTTTTTTTTCCATTTAATACGTCAAGTACACCACACTAGTTTAAATTTTTATCTGTATTACGCTGTACCGTACGCCGTTTTCTCGGCATTTTCGTTGTCACCTTCTAGTCAACATACACCCTTTTTAACGGTCAGGACTAAAAAAAAGGAATGTTGTTTTTTAAAACGTACATTTGCATACATTTATTTACAGTTGAACAGCCGCTTGCGAGGGTCACGGCTGCCTGCGAGCTTCCAAAAAAAAAACGTAACAAAAAAAACCTGTACACTGTATTGACTTCGAAAACACGTCTAGCCAAAGTTCATCGAACTACTGTGCTTTTACTAATTCCAAGTGCTCTGGTGGTAACCTCTAATTAGACCAAAATATATAGAAATCAGCTTTCATCTAATTATCTAATTCTACCGGTGAGGGACGACCACACGTGTTAGTTAATAGGATTTTTCTGAATCTTTAAGTCAAAGAAAGAAAGAAAAAAAAAATGAATAATCACACGTTCTCTTTTAGACTCAAAAGCTTTCACGTTGATCCTCATGTCTTTTGATTGTTAGACGGCAAAACCAGCTCTGTCATGTGCAAAGCACAGGGACTCGAATGAAACGAATAAAAAAAAGGTGAAAATTTACATCGCTTGATGATGTGGATTTTTTTTTTGTGGTTGGAAAAACTATGCTATTGAAGGATTATTTAAGGCAAATGAAAGTGAATGAAGCAGCAATGAAAGAACGAACGACGTAATCTACCTGACTGTCCTACATTTGCGTGTTTAAGTAGTCTGAAGTCCCGGTTTTGAGCTCGGATTTTCTAGTGAGTTGGGTGTAAACAGGAGAACCACCACCTGGCCACATCTTCATTAGAACTACGTCATTTCCTTCTGGCAGGAATCCAGGCTTAAGATCCATCCTCAACAACTCCACCACAGAACTTCAAAGGTTCCACTCATTTTCTGGTAACACCCATCTTATAAGGACCATCTAACACCATTCACCAGCAGACCTGCAGATGGAGGTGCTCTGTTTACTACACCATCCTGAGGTAGGTTATTACCATTTATACTCTTTTCACAGAGACAGCAATGGTATCTAATGGTCATTGTATTAAATTAAACACAAACACGACGACACTCCAGGAAGTGCGTAATGATCTCGAGTTAACTACATATATATCTTTTACTATATAGATACGCTCTTACATAGAAAAAAGTTCCCTATGAGAACAAATTCTGAATAGGAGGTCAAGAACCCTTTGTTGAATCTTTGAAGAATTTTTTTTATTTAATCAAAGTACAAAGACGATTTTCTAAATCAGCTTCTAGGTATTAAGAAGAAATGATTAATTCACCAATAACCTGGACCCATGCATTTACACAATCAAGACCTACACTTTTAGAAAAAGAAAAAAAGTTCTTCAAAGGTTCTCTGGGAAATTAAGAAGCAGAAGTATCCAAAAAGAACATTTGGGGAACATTTGAAGAGTTTTTTTGTGATTATTATTGTATCAAACCGTAACACATTTTTACTAGTGTTTTCCAGCTCGACTGAAGCATCAGTAAAGTCCTATCTACTGTAGCAACCTTAAAGGGTTTGGAGCTTGAAAGGAACCTATGAAGGTTCTTGGTGGAACCTAATATCAGTGGGAGTTTCATGTAGAAAAATTGACAGTCTGAAGGGTTTGCCATCCAAAGAGTTCCTTAAAGAGTGTACATGAGTCAAAGTCAAAGAATCGCCATACTACAAGGGAATTCTTTTAACATGTACGGGTTGGTATCAAAACGTTTCGAGACTAGTTCTGTAACATGCCAACAGGTGGCAGCACAAGGCTGTACACACAGTCACAGGGAGCACCGACCTTCATAAGTGTCAGTGTGCCAAAAGATATCGTCCCGTTTACATCGGGAGCCATGCAACTGGTGCTGTTCTATCAGCGAGTTCTTCACTCATGTGACACAACATGATCTTCACTTCTACACCCACCCTACTCGCCAGTATTGGCTCCTGCGCATGTCGCCCTCTTACGCGAGATTCAGCTAGAAGGTCTTCGCGGAGATCTGACACTAATCGCAGAAGGTACTTCGAATAGAAGACTTCCAGGACATGTTCCAGAAGAACACAGGGGGCGCTGTATTACTGTGCATGGGAATTCTTTTGAAGGTAATAATGTGGAAATGTAGATAATTAAAGTACTTTCTTGTAAACAGAGCAAGTCTCCAAACTTTTTGATATCACCATGTGTTCCAACAAATACCGTCTTCTGTGCTTGGATAAACGTAATTTTTGGCAAAAAATGTCAAAAGTCTTTCTTGTAAGTTCTGCCTTAGCTTCACTTCAACCCCACTCCTTCTCCAATCCTGTCAGCATTATTATCCTCATTAACTTGTTCATTTAGAGGTTCTACTCATTTCTGTCATTCAGCTTGTTGGTTTTCTTCAGAACATTCGGAATTGTTTCATGTTCTGACCTTCACAATGGACGAACATAACTTCTTAACAGCAAATCCTTCGTATAGGAGCTGCTGCTACAGTAACTTTTTATTAACTCTGGAACTCTTCCACTAGAGGAACCAGGACAGAGGAACTCTTGAATGAAAGCCTTTTCAGAACCACCAACCACCAGATTACCAAAAGACCTGCGATACGCTGGGAATGCAAATCAGAAGCCTGTCCATCAAACCTGTAATTCTCCATCAGGATCATTCTAGAACTTCATTACGGATGTATCTTCTGGCTCATATACTGTAGTCTAATGTTATGACTGAACCAATCCAATCTATGCTACAATATCAGTATCAGAGCTCACACGATCCACCGCCGCCCGGTGCAGCCGTCTTTACAGCAGCTCTTGCCAAGTTGTGAAAAAAGATCAGGGAGATCTTTGAGCTCTAAACACATCACATGTGTCGAGAGCATAAAATACACCAGGGGTTCAGGGATCAATGCCAAATCCGATTGGAACCAATCCAACATGAGCAGCCAAAATATCGCTACATCTTCATTTTATATAGATCACAAACGCCCCAGGTTTCATATGCAGAAAGAAATCTAATCCAAGAAATCGAGTGCAAACAGAGGGACATTCAGTAGGTGTTTGAAGAAGTTATTGAATATCAATAGTTTCGGAGAAAACAGCACGTTTGATATCAGCCAGAACTTCAATCCGAGTTGTTCTTACTGTTTTTTTATACCTCCATCACTCGTCTTTTTCTGGTCTACACTGGAAATTTCTGGTTTTGTACGCAAACGTATTTGAAATGTAACTACATTGTAGAAAAGGTGTTTATGAGGACACGACGGATGAGAGTGAAATGCAAACAGTGCCACCAGGAAGAAGTCAGGGAGCTCCTGAAGCTTGAGGACGAGCAAAGTGAACATCGACATCTTTGAGAAAACAGTTTCCGTGGCAAAGGGGAGGAAAACGTCTGAAAACTTTCCATGGGAACTTCATCTGGGGAAATTTGAAAATATTCCAAGTTGAAAACTTACCAGAAATGAATGGGAACTCATATGGAATTTGGGGAAATGTATATAAACTGTTTCATATTCAAAAATAAATATAAACATTTTGTTTGGTTAAAAGCTGACATGCATGAAACAAATACAGATTTAAAAAAAAAAAAGACATTTTTGACTTTGTTAATATAATTTTGTTGCACAACAGCTTACACACAGCACAATGATGTTTTATGTAATATTTATGCAATTTTCGTGAAAACTCGTCAAGCTGGACGTTTTCTGACGTTATTTCGTGTGCAGCATTGAAGAATCTATGTGTGTTATATGTGAGGAATGTACAGTGCCTGTAGGGGGCGTGGCCTCAGTAACCCTGCAGTAAGTGTGCTGTGTGCATGTGACTGATGAATGTGCAGGTAACAATTCCACTGAAACTGCATTAAATCTGGATGTTCTTCCCAAAATATTCCTGCAAGATTTTTTTACCAAATTGAAGTTTCCTGTTATAGGTTCACCTTCAATTTAGTAAATTCTCAATAATTCCAGTTAAGTTCCATGGAAAGTTTCCAGTTTTGAAAAATCCCAGAATATTGCAACCCTAATTGACACACAGGCCGAACAAACAGAAATGGTGAAGGTTTCATTATGAAGTGCATTGGAACACACACACACACACACATGGACACTTCAGTACATAACATTAGATCCAAATCAGCTTCAGAACGTTTTCTTGGGAAAGGTTTTGGTGGATCTGTGCTTCCTTGGGAAAATATGTTCACATGCTCAAAATTCTTCAGGTAGTTGTATTGTGTCTTACTTCGATTAAGGTCCTGTTCATATTTTTGTCACGATGCTATGAAATGCTAATTGTTAAGAAAAAGGAACTGATCCTGACTAGAAGATAAGGATTCGGATTTAAAACTTAATCTCATTTAAAACATGTGACTGGACTGATAAATTGTATCGAATGTGCTCCCATAGTCACCTTAAGTAATTAATGGCATACAGTGAAGCATTGTGCAGGTCAAAATGTCAAACCTTAACCGAGCACACGTCGAAATCCTGATCTAAATTTAAAGAGAAATGATGTCAAGGAACTTGTTTTAACCGAATCTAACAACAAAGGATCACAACGAGAACTTCAGACTTGTACCATTTCAATAAAGGAACCGTTTTCTCTGTGCTCAAGTCTTGTGCTTTGTCACACTGCTCATGCTCCTCACATTCCTCACCCTCCTCATGCTCCTTATCCTCCATACACTCCTCATACTCTTTACCCTCCTCACACTCCTCATGCTCCTCACCCTAATCACGCTCCTCATCCTCCTCATGCTCCTCATACTCTTTACCCTCCTCATGCTCCTCATACTCCTCACGCTCCTCATCCTCCTCATACTCTTTACCCTCCTTATGCTCCTCATCCTCCTCACACTCCTCATCCTCCTCACGCTCCTCGTACTCTTTACCCTCCTCATCCTCCTCACACTCCTCATCCTCTTAATGCTCCTCACACTCCTCATCCACCTCATGGTCCTCACCCTTCACACACTCCTCATCCTTCTTACGCTTCTCATGCTCCTCACCCTCCTTACGCTTCTCACCCTCCTCATCCTGCTCATCCTCCTTACACTCCTCATCTTGCTCATCCACCTCATGTTCCTCATCCTCCTCATGCTCCTCATCCTCTTCAGGCTCCTCACCCTCCTTGTCCTCCTCATCCTTCTCACACTCCTCATCCTCCAAACACTCCTTATGCTCTCTAATCTCCTCATGCTCCTCATCCTCCTCACACACCCTGTTGACCCCACAGAGTACGTCCTCGCCAGCATCTGATCTCCTATAAAAAGACACTATGAAGCACTTTGCAGATATATATTTTTCCCCCCTCATATACAGATGAGATGTTTGGCAGATTTAAAGATACAGTGTTGTATTTGTGGACAGCCGTGTCTGGTACTGCTGCACGAATACACACACACACACACACACACACACACACACACACACACACTCACGGAATCGTAAAACACTCGTTCGAGTTCACACAGAGTCAAGGAGAACACCGTATCTTTAATCTATTAGAGGAGGAGGAAGTGGAGGAATCCATCCCAGCTCTGATGGGTGTGCGGCTGCTGTAGATTGAATGTGTGTATGTTGTATATGTCTTTCAGTTCATACATGTGTGTGTGTGTGTGTGTGTGTGTGTGTGTATGTGTGTCGGTAAGTGAGCCATTCTTGAGTGATCCATTCGAGCCGAGCTGCCAGGAAGTGTGTTCTTGGCCTGGTTCCTTCTCCAGGAGAGAAGTTGTGTGTTTGAGCCCGGGTCCGTCCCAGTCTTTCATTCACGTGTTTTTTTTTTTCTTTTTTTTCTTGTTATACAATATTCAAGTAGACGATTGAAATGCTGCCCTGTGTTTTGTTTCTTTTTTTATGTACACTTACTGGCAGAGACTCCAGGTCCACCATGTCCACTATGGAGTCCAACATGGACCTGGATGATTAATTTTTTTTGTACATTTATTTGTAATTTTTTGGCACTGCAAGAGTTTTGCTGATGTTGGACGACTCGTGGGTTTCAACACCCTTCACCCTGGTGAGTTTCTTTTTGTCTCCACCAGTTTTTTTCAGCACAAGACTTGGGTCGCCTGCTCGTTCTTTCGTCCAACACGACCGGCAACGTCGCTACGTCAGGACTTCATGAACGAGGAACGCTTTATGGCAGATTTAAAGGCCTGAACGACACTAAATATATTTTGTTGACCAGAAAAGGAGGCTTTACAGAATAGGCTCATTAACTGGCTGTAGTGTTTTGCAGACTCGGTGAAAAAAAAATTCCCTGATTAAAAGAAAATGAGGGAAAAACCTGAATGGAATCAAAATAATAATAATAAAAAAACACCACCAATCCATACACCAGTGAACATGTTGCGCCTATTTTCTTTGTTTTTTAAATTTTCTTTTTTTTAAGTTTTTTTTTGCCTTTTTTTTTTTTGCAATCCATGACAATCAACGTCATGGCTAAATGCTTGACAGTCCCGCATGTTATTGCCACAGTCCTGCTGTTAATGGATGATAACCTACAAGTTTCCATGCGCAAAAGCGTTGGAAAAGTGGGTGAGCTACAACGTGGTCTCGTACTCCAGCCGCTCCTGGACGAGCATGTCATCCTTGTACTGCAGTCGAGGTGGCGTCGGCGAGTTAGCAATAGCCAAGATGGCTCTACGTATGCCGCGGTCCAGCACGTGCCTTTCCCAGGCAGGGTATCGGTTCCTGCATACGTCTATTCTGATGACAGTTTCGTCCACGCGAAGGGTCCGGGAGGACGGCGTGGACGGTGCTGTGGGACGGACCTGAAAAACAGGAGCGCATCCGTCCCGTTCGGCGTACTTGGCGTCGCGGTCAGCGTCCCTTGCCAGAGTGCCGCCCCTGTTAGAGCGAAGGGAATTGGTGGCTCCTTCGGTCGCCATGGAGAAGCCGCTTGTGACGTTGGTATCATCCAGCTGGCTCAGGCTGGCAGAGCGTCCGAACCGAGGCCCGTTAGGATGGAAGAAAGCGTAGTACATAAGCATGAAGACGATTCCGGTGAAGAAGCTCGAGAAGATCACACACAGGGCAGGAACGGCGAAAGCGTCGGTGCCCAGCGGCGAGCGGTACAGGTACCACAGCGTGCTGAGCGCCGCGTTTTCCAACAAGATCACCAAATAGTAGATGAACAGGCGGCAGCGCGTGTGTCCTTCCTTGACGTTGAACCAGCTGAAGATGTAGATGATCCCCACCACCATGTCGAAGACGATCTCCTCCCACTTGGTGACGCAGAACTCGGTCTCGCAGTGCACGATCCAGAAGGTCATGATGCACCAGTGCAGCACGATGAAAATCCCGAAGTAGAGCTGAAACACGGAGGCGAACAGAGCGAAGGTCACCACGCGTGCCGCGATGGTGAAAAAGTGCCAGCAGAACTGGATAATGACCGCCAGGTAGCTGACGGGCTTCTTGTCGTCGCGTGAATCCCGTAACGCTTTCTGGTAGGACGCCAGAGCCCAAGCCAAGGACACCAGAGAGGCAGCAGCAGTCATTCCTGAAACCGAACCAGAGAATATACGCTGTTAGAAGGAAATACAATCAAATGAATAATACTGTGTAATACTGCTGAGTAATACGATCCTTTTGCCAGAGACTGCTGTAGAGTACAAGAAACAAAAAATGTGGAATATTTATATTTATTTTTGTCAGTGTCTGATGTCCACCACTGTTTTTTTTTTGGCAAAAACTTTTCCCTCAGGATTAATGAAGTTCTTAAATTAATAAAGCTCTTATAATCAGCAGTATTACACAATATTATTAGCATAGCTAATAACAACGCAGTCTCTTTCGTGTTATGCAAACTGACCCCTACAAATCTTGCTTTTTCATTTACACCATTAGCGCATTTTTGTCGATTAGCTTAGTAGTACATCGACA
The DNA here is from genome assembly GCF_014805685.1 of Silurus meridionalis. NCBI lineage: Eukaryota > Metazoa > Chordata > Actinopteri > Siluriformes > Siluridae > Silurus > Silurus meridionalis. The sequence continues at coordinate 17,907,502 of NC_060903.1, forward strand.
ACTGCGCTGCTGGAATTGACTGAACAAAGCTAACACTGCAACAGAACCAATGTGAGGAAGCTAAAACAATTTCATTAAAAATATATGGGTTGCTATAATATAGTTTAGCATGATGATGATGATGCATTTCACATACATTATATAAATACTGTCATATGCCAAACCTGTTCACAAAGCCAGTTTCATGAAGATGGACCCTATTGAACCTCTTTAGAACAACACCACAGGCCTCCTCACTTCATTTACATCAATACCTGACGCTCAGTTACTAACACACATGCATCTGAATGAATCTCACACAAATCTCTACAAAATCTAGTGGAACATCTTCTCAGAAGAATGGAGCTCATTATAGGAAATGAGGATTAAATGTGGAATGAGATGTTCAAAAAGATACCACAATCCAATCTTATGCTATTTGCTATAATGTTATCCTAAGTAGGAATCATTATGCTAGCATCACAAACAACATACTTTGGACATCTTAGCATTTCCTTTAAATCAATCTACCGGATTTTTTAATGGGAAAACCTATTAAGAAGAACTAATCTAGATGATCTAAAGTTGATCGGTTTGAATATGTGATGCGAATATACTCCATGAGAGGAACCGGCGGCAGATCCGTCCAACAAACACGTTTATTCTTTATGACATCTTTGAGCGCGCATGGCTCCTGAGTACACGGGCGCTAATAAAAAAAAGTACAAGCTAATAAAAGGGCCATAAGTGTGCTTCATTCATCCTGCTTCGTATAGCAATTGTGTGGAATTACAAAATCCCGCGCAGGCTTCAAACGAAATTGGAAGTGAAATGTGGCGAATGACTCATGAGGCGCGTTGAACATTGTTAGCGCCGTCGGGTCTCCTCAGAGAAATGTTTTATTTACGATCATAGATCGGCTCTGTGATGTCTGAGCGCAATGCTAACTGCGTGGCGGCTCGGGGACGACAGAGGCAGAGGATTACAGGAGAAAATTCTACCTGATGGAGTCTGAACAGTAAAGACTCGAAGCCTGAGGAGCTCAAGTTTATAGCAGAGAAAGAGACAGAGAGAGAGACTCCAGATTTTGATGAGGAGAAGGGTACCATGGTTACTAAGAGCTTCATAGTGATGAGGATGGAGAGAAAGAAGTAGAACATGGAGAACAGACGTACAAAGAAAAACGATTCATTACGAAATGAAAGACTCCTTGGTGAGTTTTTGTGTGATGGTTTGCAGACGATTCTGTTTCCTTATTGCACCAGAACACGCATTTACTTTTTATAGCTACGTTACTGGTGTATTGGTGTTACTGGTCCCTCACCTCTGTTTTCTCTTTCCATGCTAATACAACAAAATGAAACCACATCTCAAGTTTTCATGCTAACAGAAAACCAGACATCGTTAACCTCGTTAGCACTCTTTCCATTCAGAAGTAAGTTTAACATGCACTGTATTTCGATTTGAGTAGGAAAGCTTCTGTACAAGCTCGCTTTAAGGCACTTCAATCAATTCAGCAGTGGATATTCTGTAGATTTAATTTTGAGTTTGGGTGTAAATAAAACCTGCGCGCTAGAAAACGATCTTCTAGTCATTTCTGACAAGCCACACCCCTTTACTTTTCCTGAGAAATACAGAAGACGTGACTCCACTGGATCTAATAAATACAGAAGCCACGCCTCCTTACTCATACCGATACACCAGGGCCACACCTCCTCAAATCTCCCTTCTTCTATCTCTGTTTTATGAACTAAAACATGTTCAGGAAGTCGAGCCAACCGAGGACGATTAAACAGATCTGGATGGCTGAACAGAGAGCAATCAGAAGACAATCAGCAGACGCCAGTGCCATGACTTTCATTCATCCTTTCCTGAAATCCGGCAATGCAGACACAGCGGGAAGATAAAAACGTCAATGAGAGGGCAGACGAAAGAGACATGCAGCCAGACAGAGATCTAGTCCATTCAAGTCCACTGCTACAAACAGTGTGAGAAGTAACGTCTCACATTACACTCCGCACAACGCCTCAGTTCGGAAAGGCACCTTCATGTCACAGCAGCAGCACCAGCAGCATGCCATCCAGCCAGAAATCCATCCAGTCTCCATCAACCACCACGATCTGGGACTGGAACATTCTCCCAGGCCAATCCGAGCGAACGGGAAGGTGTTAATTATTGCACGTTAGGACTTCATTAACACACCACAGGCCATGCTGGTACAGAAAGGTGTGTAAATAGGAGTTACTGTGAAGTTTATGCTTAATGTTAGCCCTAAATAAATCATTTTTAAGCCACGTATGGCTAAACTTGCACTTCACCATCGCTGATTAATAAAATCTGATTCACTTCTGTGGTACAATCCGAAAGAGATTCGCCCCAATAACAGAAAGCTGATTGGCTGTTGGTCTCATTTGTAGTCGTAATACAGCGAAATTATATTCAGACCAGCAAAGACAAAAACTACAACACCGCAAAAACAAACAAAAACATTCCAAAGTGCTTCGGGATCATTTCAGTGAGCGTTAAGAGTTTACGTTACATGGACATGGAATGATTTAAGACGTAGAACAGCAAAATGTAAGACTTTTCAAGGCCTAAAATTTATATTTATAAATGGTAGACTTTTTTTGACTCCGGTGAAACCCTGTATACTGTATCTTTATATTAATAGCGATGGCAGAGTTCAATCCCAGAAAACAATCATGCGGATCGGATATTTGGAGAAAGCATATCGGATATACGACATAACGAAGAAATCAGCGCAGGTCCTCAATCTGCAGCTTTTTATTCTTACACTGAGTTATTAAATATGTGTGTGTGATTCAGCCTGTACTCAAGCCAGGGTATATTTACAAATTGTTCGGTTCGCAGAGCTTATTTTTGATGCCTTATTTATATATTTAACCCACTTAGATTAAATCCAGCCCATTAGGAAACCCAACGTGGTTTAATGACTACTTTGTGAAGTGGGATAATTAGCGGGCAAAGGCCAGGCTGTAATTTCTCTTCCCTGTGCTTTCCTGCGAAGCCTGCAGACGCTCTCCTTGTTCTTCTTCTTCTACTTCTTCTTCTCCTCTTTTACGTCTTTCACCCTCCCTCCCTCCCTCCCTCCCACTTTCGTGCGCATGCAGCACATCCTGAGGAGACGGTCGCCACGGGAACCGAGGCCCGAGTCAGGGAGGTGACGTAATGCTACCGTCTCCTCATGGAGGCTGCGGTAATTCAGGACAGGCAGAGAGGGAGGAGTGTGTGTGTGTGTGTGTGTGTGTGTGTGTGTGTGAGCGAAACCTCACCGCAGTGTCTTCTGATGAACATTTTCGTAAAGAATTTAAAAGGAATCTCCCACCTCAGTGATGGATCTCTGATGCAGATCATTATTTTAGTCGGTGTGTTTTTACAGAATCGCCCCTGACATTTCGTATGTTTATGGACAAAAAAAAAGTTTCTAGCGCTTTGCTGTACACTGATGTTCTTTTAGAATATTTGCCTATTTTACTCATACCCCAATTTTCTTACATGTACACAAAGCTCTGCCCACAAACTTCATTCCATTAGTTTGGATTAGAAGTTACTGTCATGGCATCACTTTCAGACTTCTAGAGCTGAGTTACAGACCCACATACAGCTGTGTAAAGTATTTGAGTAAATGCACTTCATTACTGTACTTAAGCATTTTCCTGTTTTACTATCAAAGATAAAAGCAACTTTTACTCTCTCTGCTCAACTACATTAATGATTCAATACATATACTTTTTATTCCACCACATCTTAATTGACAATGAGCGTTAACAATTTATAGAAGGCCGTTTCCAACACATAAAAAAAAAAGAGTTTGCCTAAATGCGATTTTATTTGGACTTTTTTTATTTCTTACAATTCCAGCTTTATTTCTCGCAACTCCAATTTTATTTGTCGCAATTCTGACAATTTTTCTTACAATTTCTCCTTTTTCTTGCAATTCCGACTTTATTTCTGCCAGTTCTTTTCTAACAATCAAGAGTTAGCTTGAGCTATCACTTTCACAGATCGATTTATTGATTGTAGCCTATTTTATTTTCAATGTGTAAAGATGTCTAGCATTACAGAGGGGTGACGCTGCCTGACTGGCTCAAAAAACAGAATTGCGAGAAATAAAGTCGGAATTGCGAGAAGTAAATTTGGAATTAGGCAAACGTTTTCTATGTGGCAGAAACAGAAACAGGCTTCCATGGTTTATTTATTCTGCAGACGAAGCGTCTCGCCAACTTAAGGGTATGGAAGGTATGCGATGTGAAGGCCAATGGTTCTTCTACTTTGTGACATGATCCTGTCATTTTATTCGTTACCTAAAGATACGTTTTTTTTAAGATAGCTTTACTAATCTGTAGTTGATGCAGTGTTAACGAGGTGTACAATTTGATTCGTATTTTAAGAAATAAAACCTCACAAATCAGTTTTCAGCTTTTCACTAACGAAAATGCATCTTTGCGTCTGTGTTCAATACGAGCCAAATACTCAAATACTGTTCAAATCAGATCCTCAAAGACTTTTACTCAAGCTCTATTGGAAAGGGTTTTAACTTTCAGTATGTTTTGCAGTAAGGTATCTGTACTTTGACTCGAGTATGATTAACAGGTACACTTTACACTTCTGCCTACATATGTGATGTGAAGATGTGAAAAGTCTTCAGGGGCGTGTCTATAAAATGACTGACAAAAGTCCAATCTAAATACAAACAAGCACTGACTAATACTCTTTAAGTATTTCAAATAATAATTATTCTGAGAATGAAAAAGATAATTATAATTTTATATTAATTATAGACTTCTAAAAGGTGTAATTTTATGGCTAAACCTCACAAGACAATGCGATTTGACTGGATAATGGATCTACATGCACTGATTCGTTTCCCCGTCATTCAGGATCGTTTGTTTCCTTAAACCGTCTCGAGGAAAATGAAGAATATGTAAAGAGACGAGATGTGAGACCTTTTTGTAATATTTTGGTTTCAAAGCCAAAACAAATGAATATACGTGGTCTGTTGTGCTCAGACCTCATCGGGCATCGCAGAGTATATTACACTTTACACACGGTGTGTAGCATGGATCTTCTCCTGCTTTGGATCGGAGCAGGAGTTTTTAATGCACAACACGAACATGGAGCTTTCTGACGGCAGATCTAAATCAATAAGAGGCTCGGTTCAGTGCGCTAATCAGAAAAACACATGCCACAGGTACAAGTAAAGAAATATATATAGCCCATCCCATATTGCCATCTCTTTACTGATAAACAAACAAAGCACACCTCCTTCATTGGGACTGATAAATACATAGGCCACGCCCCCTTCACTAGAACAATACAGACTCCATATATCCTATGGGTATATTGTTACTTCTATGCAGTGGTGGATGAAGTACTCAAACCATGTAGTTGAGTAAAAGTTGAGTAAAAATATGACTCCAGTAAAAGTAAAAGTGCTCCCTTTAATCTTTCATCAAAAGTACAAACGTTTTTGATGCTGAACTGTATGTTGGTGAGGGTGTGTAGGAGTAGATACCACCAAGCGACGATGGCGTTTCTAGCTTAAATTAAGCCCTGGGTGAACCACGCCATCACCCAAACATCTCCCACATTCGCTTTGGAAAGCGAATCTTTGCTTCAGCTACACATTTTTGAGAGCTTCCATTTCCTGTATAAATATCACCCTAAATGTATTTATTGCACAAATACACGTGTGATTGTGCCCAATTTATCAAACTACAAACAATACATACATACAATACAAATAACAATAACAAATACAACATCTATATCCTTAAATCTCTTTTAAATGAGGATTTTAAGCTGCACTGGAGATTCTCCCTTACTGAACTCAGTTTATCTTCCTTTATGACATCACCCCAATTAAACGTAACTAAATCAATAAGTGCTGTTTAACTACAATCCGACTAGACGACGAGGCTGGAACTTGTTGCTACACACATTATGATAAACTACACACTATAAATTATAATGTTATGCAGCTAAAATAAATATCGTGTCTCTATGAGTAAAAGCACAGCAGGCAACAGCATAACCGAAGTGATATAACAGTTATTAACCTGTTTCATTAAATGCATTATCCTTTACGTCCCTCATAACGAGATGAGCGATAGAGCCGCAAACACACCTTTATCTCCTGCACGTTTCCTCCCTACTTCTTTCCTCTTTTTTCTGAATTGGGCTCCTGAGGCTTTAGACCTTTTTTCGTCTCCTTTTTAAAAGTGGACTATTTGACTGAAATGCAGTGAAGTCAAAGTTAAAGTGTCCACAAATGGAAATACATCAGTAAAGTACAGATACGCAAAAAACTACTAAAGTACAGTAACGAATTATATTTACTTTCTTACTGTCCACCACTGTTTCTAAGGGATACCCACCTCATGAGTGTGTGTGTGTGTGTGTGTGTGTGTGTGTGTGTGTGTGTGTGTGTGTGTGTGTGCAATCCCTCACCCTGTTAGTCATTAATATCCTGCATACATAAAGGTACATCTGCTCTGCTATAACACACATTACACAACTCACTACTGCGCACAAGTCCCAGATAAAATAACACACATTACACAACTCACTACTGCGCACAAGTCACAGATAAAATAACACAATACACAACTCACTACTGCGCACAAGTCCCAGATAAAATAACACACATTACACAACTCACTACTGCGCACAAGTCCCAGATAAAATAACACAATACACAACTCACTACTGCGCACAAGTCACAGATAAAATAACACACATTACACAACTCACTACTGCGCACAAGTCACAGATAAAATAACACAATACACAACTCACTACTGCACAAGTCACAGATAAAATAACACATTACACAACTCACTACTGCACAAGTCACAGATAAAATAACATACATCACACAACTCACTACTGCGCAAGTCACAGATAAAATAACACAATACACAACTCACTACTGCACAAGTCACAGATAAAATAACACACATTACACAACTCACTACTGCGCACAAGTCACAGATAAAATAACACACATTACACAACACACTACTGCACACAAGTCACAGATAAAATAACACACATTACACAACTCACTACTGCGCACAAGTCACAGATAAAATAACACACATTACACAACTCACTACTGCACACAAGTCACAGATAAAATAACATACATTACACAACTCACTACTGCGCACAAGTCACAGATAAAATAACACACATTACACAACTCACTACTGCGCACAAGTCACAGATAAAATAACACAATAGACAACTCACTACTGCACAAGTCACAGATAAAATAACACAATACACAACTCACTACTGCACACAAGTCACAGATAAAATAACATACATTACACAACTCACTACTGCGCACAAGTCACAGATAAAATAACACAATACACAACTCACTACTGCACACAAGTCACAGATAAAATAACACACATTACACAACTCACTACTGCGCACAAGTCACAGATAAAATAACACAATACACAACTCACTACTGCGCACAAGTCACAGATAAAATAACACAATACACAACTCACTGCACACAAGTCACAGATAAAATAACACACATTACACAACTCACTACTGCGCAAGTCACAGATAAAATAACACAATACACAACTCACTACTGCACACAAGTCACAGATAAAATAACACACATTACACAACTCACTACTGCACACAAGTCACAGATAAAATAACACATTACACAACTCACTACTGCGCACAAGTCACAGATAAAATAACACAATACACAACTCACTACTGCGCACAAGTCACAGATAAAATAACACACATTACACAACTCACTACTGCGCACAAGTCACAGATAAAATAACACACATTACACAACTCACTACTGCGCACAAGTCACAGATAAAATAACACAATTACACAACTCACTACTGCACAAGTCACAGTGAAGCCCATGTTCTCCAATACTGTGGTCGAATTGAAAAATAACACGATTTCAAATTAAAAGGCTCTGAAGATGAACAGGTTTGTACATGTAACAGAGAGAGAGAGAGAGAGAGAGAGAGAGAGAGAGAGAGAGAGAGATGAATAGAAATACAATGGTACATAGATAGATAGATAGATAGATAGATAGATAGATAGATAGATAGATAGATAGATAGATAGATAGATAGATAGAACTAGGCAGAGAGATAGAGAAAGAGAAAGAAATAGGCATAAATAGAAATACAGAGGTACAAAGAAAAAAAGGATATAGACAGAGAGAGAGAGAGAGAGAGAGAGAGAGAGAGAGAGAGAGAGAGAGAGAGAGACAAAAATAGTAATACAGAGGCAGATAGCAAAAAACATCAACAGAGAGCAACTGATAGACAGTATTTTTTTTATAAATAATAAAAACTTTAGGTTTAAAGAATTCGTTGCTATAATAAGAAAATATTCACTAAACATAGATATTAAAATTTATAAAAAACTACAACAACATTTTCTGAAATAACTGAAATCACTGAGTAAATAAAACAGAACTTGTATCAGCGGCTGTCCGTCTGTTTCTGTTCAGATTTCACATAAACCTGAAGATAATTAAGCAATAACTGATAAGTTCACGTGTAGTTTTAATCATCAACGAATTTTAATATCTCGTAGCTCATACAATAATCGCAATCTAAACACGCTTCTCCTGTAGCGAGGACCTTTAAAATAATGGTTATAGGTGATCATGTATGGTGATTATGGTATACGATAAGTCAGCGTCGCTCATGCGATCGATACGTGAGACTCTACGTGTAAACGACAAAAGCTGCCTCTATATTCAGTCCCAAAAAACTGAGACATTCTGATGAATCTACTGAAACAAGTAACTGCTTTTACTTCAGCTTCTTATTTCTTTTGGAAAACGAGACACGAACACTGAAGAGTAAATGAGAGGCGCTGATCCACCCACAGGCTTGTGTTCCACACTGAGACCCGAGTAAAAGTGCAAACACTCGCATTCTCGTACAAAAATACTCCTACATTTATATCAAGCCTTAAAGCCTTATATCAAGCCTATATTTTAAGACTTTCAAATAATCCTAAGATTTTTTTCGCTGAATTTTTTCAAAAATATTTACTGTATGAGCAAATGTTTGTGGACACCTGACCATAAGGTTGGTTTGTGCTTTTTTTTTGAACATCCCATTCCAAATTCCATTTACACTTATAATAGGCTCCACACTTCTGGAAAGATAGATAGAGCCACTTGCTTTTTATGGAGATTTGTGGAGATTCATTCAGCCACAAGGATGTTAGTAAATTCATGTATTGATGTAGGTGAGGAGGCCTCGGGTGCAGTCAGTGTTCCCATTTAACAGTTCGGAGAAGAACCACATAAGATATATGGAAAAGTCAGGTGTCAATACTTTCGTCCATCTAGTATTTTTTAGCTACAACTTTTATTCTTATTTGATATATGATGATTTTTTTAGCTAATTTCCCAATTTTTCCCAATCAAGTTTGTTAGCATCTAATCAACAGCTTCCTGTCTAAGATTTATTGGTGAGTGAAGATGAATAATAAATGGTAGGCTTCAGTAGCTTTTACTAGCTGATAATTAGGCTTCACTGGGCTTCATTAGGTTTCACTAGGCTTTACTAGCTGTTCATTGCACTTTAGTAGGCTTCACTAGCTTTTACTAGCTGATAATTAGGCTTCACTAGGCTTCACTATGCTTCACTAGGCTTCATTAGGCTTCACTAGGCTTTACTAGCTGTTCATTGGCCTTCATTAGGCTTCATTAACTTTCAGTAGCTGATAATTAGGCTTTATTATGACATTTATCTGATTACCTTGCACGGCCTGAAGCTTGTGAGTCTGAATGATGATGCAGAGCTGCAGGACCAGCTGAGGTGCGCTCTCCAGGAAGGTAGCGAGCAGGTGGAGCATGCTGACGTCCGCGTACTCGTACACCATCCTCCAGTAGAACCTCCAGCGGTCGTTCTCGCTGCTGTGTCTGCTCCGGATACCCAAGTAGATGGTGTGGAAATACCTGAGGAGCACAGAGGACATTTTCAAATCAGATAAAGTCATTAAAAAAACCTTTGCTGTCTTATTTGTTCGATTATTATTACAAGTTTAAAATCTTACAAATGTAAATTATAGAATGCAAATGTCAAATATTCTGCAGTGTAGCACGATGACAAACATTTTCTTTTGCTCTTCAGAAGATGGAACTCATTTAAACTTCAGGCTGACTCAAAGAACAACTATGACAACAGCTCCCAGAAGATTTCCACATCTGATTAAAATTCAATGCCCTTAAAGACACACATCCACAACCAGCCAGAGCTTCAGGCTCCAACATCACCTGAACAACAAACAACAAACAGATAAATACTGGTGTATTGAGGGAAATGTGAGGCTTTAAACCCTTAACATCAGCATCCCAAAGTATTCACACCACTTACCTACTGTCAGTCTAGAAAACAGTAAAGGGGAAAAAAGCAGGTGAGGCATGAAGCAGGTGAGATCTTTACCAGTAAGCCACAAAACATGAAAGATGAGGAACTGATGTGAGGTGTGGCAGCACTCGCACCTGGTTCCTGCTGTGGATACGAATATGTATAGGTGTATAGGTGTAAAGGTGTGTGCATGTGTGTGTGTGCATGTGTGTGTGTGTGTGTGTGTGTGTGTGTGTGTGTGTGTGTGTGTGTGTTTGATGATTATGATTTTAAACTTGTTCTTTCCACAAGTTAGTCTTTGTCTTTCTAAACAGTCATCTTTGTGCACCTTTGATATCAATATATCAGTTTTTCATATCATGAAACATTTTTTTTAAATGTATTGAATTTTCTAAATCTTCAGCAATTTTATCTGAATAAATGTTTACATTTAATATCTGTTCATATTAATACCTGTTTTAGGTGTTTAATACTTGAGTGCTACTTTCATGATGCTCTCACATTCTCTCACAGCACTCTCACAACTCTCACATTCTCTCACAGCACTCTCACAACACTCACAGCACTCTCATTCTCTCACATTCTCTCACAGCACTCACATTCTCTCACAACTCTCACATTCTCTCACAGCACTCTCACAGCACTCTCACATTCTCTCACAGCACTCTCACAGCACTCTCACATTCTCTCACAGCACTCTCACAGCACTCTCACAGCACTCTCAAATTCTCTCACAACACTCTCACATTCTCTCACAGCACTCTCACAGCACTCTCACATTCTCTCACAACTCTCACATTCTCTCACAGCACTCTCACATTCTCTCACAGCACTCTCACAGCACTCTCACAGCACTCACATTCTCTCACAACTCACATTCTCTCACAGCACTCTCACATTCTCTCACAGCACTCTCACAGCACTCTCACATTCTCTCACAGCACTCTCACAGCACTCTCACAGCACTCTCACATTCTCTCACAGCACTCTCACAGCACTCTCACAGCACTCTCACAACACTCTCACATTCTCTCACAGCACTCTCACAGCACTCTCACATTCTCTCACAACTCTCACATTCTCTCACAGCACTCTCACATTCTCTCACAGCACTCTCACATTCTCTCACAGCACTCTCACATTCTCTCACAACTCTCACATTCTCTCACATTCTCTCACAACTCTCACATTCTCTCACATTTTCTCACAGCACTCTCACAATACTCACAGCACTCTCACATTCTCTCACAACACTCACAGCACTCTCACATTCTCTCACAACTCTCACATTCTCTCACATTCTCTCACAACTCTCACATTCTCTCACATTCTCTCACAACACTCACAGCACTCTCACATTCTCTCACAACACTCTCACATTCTCTCACAGCACTCTCACAACACTCACGCAACACTCACAGCACTCTTACAGCACTCTCACAACAATTGGGATATTTCTGCATTGTTTCACTCTGTGCCAGATTGAGGATCTTCAGTACCGAGTGCTCAGCTGCTGCCTGAAAGGCGGGATAAGGTGGTTAGCGCCTCAACGACCCGCCAGGCAGGAAGCTTTACGACTTTTAGGACTCTTTCCATATCTGAAGTGCTTCTGGCTTTACTACTGCATCTGCCAAAAACAGATCCCGATCCCTGATGGGCAACCAGCCAAAGCAAGAGCGTGCACACACACACACACACACACACACACACACACACACACACACACACACACTTTCTTACAGTAGGAACCAAAAGGCAGAGTCTGTGGTACTTTTTATTTTTTTTTTCTATCTGTTATGAAAAACAAAGAATGTTTTATATAATACTTTCACACGAGATAAAATTTAGAACTTTTGATCACAACATCAGTGGATTCTTATTGGTCAGTAGATGAAGATGTTCATATAATGTTCATAATATATCACTCATTCGGGATAAACCTCTAGGGACAAATTGTCAACACCATATAAACCATCTAAAAAAGTATTGGGACACCTGACCTTTCCAGCCATATGTGGTTCCTCCACAAACTGTTACCACAAACTGGAGACACACAATTGTGTAAGATGTCTTCAGATTTGGAAGCATGAAATTTTTACTTCACTTGAACTAGAAAACCCAAACCTGTTCCAGCATAACAATACCCCTGTGCACAAAGCCAGCTCCATTAAAATATGCTTTCCATGGGTTGGAAGATGCGGAAGATCTCCTGCTATGGAGGATGAATGTGAACACTGACTGCACCCCAGACCTCACCTACATCAGTACCTGACTTTACTAACACCCTGGTGGATGAACAAATCTCCACAAAATCGAGAGGAACATCTTCCCAGAAGAATGGAGGTTATTTTAACAGCAAATGGAGACTCAATGTGGAATGGGATGTTCAGAAAGAAGTAGCTAGCTCCTGTAAAATTGCAAAAATTCTAATTCATAAATCTTTGACTCGACGCTTTTTGCAAAGTCGTCACAGAGGAACCTGTGTGAAGCGAGTCTCACACTTACAGCCTGACACGTCACACACACACACACACACACACACACACACACACACACACACACACACACAAACACACTGAACTCACAGAGTGCTTTCTGCAGTTTATTCGTTTTTTCACCTGGACAAGAAATCCTACCAAAAAATGAAGTGGGCGTGGCCTTAAAACGAAAGATTTTCATCACTCCAGTTCTTCTTAGCTAGAGACATAGGTGAGAGCTTGACTTTTTTTCCCTCACACAATAATTCGTTTGGTTCCTACCTGCCTTTAATACAATATAACAACAGAAGTATTTGGACACCTGACTTTCCCAGCCATATGTGCTTCTTCCACAAACATCTAGTGGAGCATCTTCCAATAAGACGAGTTTATTATAAGAGCAAACGGAGACTAAATGTGGAACTGGATGTTGAAAAAGAAGCACATACCAAACTTATGGTGAGGTGTCCACAAACTTTTGCTCATATAGCGTACTTTAGAGCTTAGAAATTATAAACTGGACTTTAAACTGCTGATGTTCATGATGTTTATGGTTAATAAAGGCGTTCCTTGTTTGTAACTCGAGCTTCGTTACATCATTCTTGCTCACAATGACATTAGATGGAAGTCTCATGGGACACCAGACTCCTGGTTGCTTCCAGTCTGAAGTCTCTACGTGGGTTACGGTAAGGAGGGTTTTTTTTTAATGTGTGGACCTTCTCAGAGTATGTGTGTGAAGTAACACACACACACACACACACACACACACACACACACACACAGACACACACAGTGTTTTAATAGAAGTCTGAAGGGACTAAACCACAGAGGTGTGTGTCCGAAGGGGGGAACACCACAAACATGTTCTGAAGTATACATCTAACATGGCTGAATATGAGTGTGTGTGTGTGTGTGTGTGTGTGTGTGCGTATATATACACATTGCACTGTTGAAATATCTTGGTCAGGTTTCAGGCTTGCTGGCACACGCGTTGTCTTCGAGACACGATTCATTCAAGTGACATCGCCACGACTTCAGTTCGCATTCTCTGCGCTGTCTGCCCCGTCTTCATCACTGCCTCGTTTAGCTCCGAAGCCGTCAGCGCTAACAGTCATCACACACACACACACACACACACACACACACACACACACACACACACACACTCTGCTGGCTGGGAGAGTTCACACTCTCCCTCACCTGCCAATCAGACGGCAGAAAACAGTCCTCGGAGAGAGACAGCGCCGTTTGCGTTGTTATCACAGGTTGCATCATGAATTCAGGACTATTTTCGAATTACAAGAACCGCATCACACACGCACACACAGGCGCTCATGCATGGACACACACACACACACACACACACACACACACACACTGAGCCACTTTATAAACATGAAACATGAAATTTATATATACGTATGAACAATGGTTTGTTGACATCTGACCATTAGAATGCTATGCACATTTCTGAACATCCCATTCCACATTCAGTCCCAATTTGCTGTTATAAACATCATCACTCTTCTGAAAAGATGTTCCACTAGATTTTGTGGAGATTCATTCCACCACAAGGGTGTTAGTAAATCCAGCTATGTGAGAAGGTAAGGAAGCCTGGGGTGTCGTTCACACTCATCCTAAAGATGTTCAATAGGGTTGGAGCGCCATAGCAGGAAATCTTCCACATACTCCAACCCTCGAAAATATCTCGTCATGAAGCTGGTCTTGTGCACAAGAGCATTGTGATACTGGAACAGGTTTTGGGCCTCCTAATTTAAATAAAGGGACAGTTTATTCCTCCGGCTTTCAAAAACGTCCGATACAATTGTGTCTTCAGAAGTCCACATATGACTGGATATTTGAGGTGGGAAGGATTGAGATGTGGAGATGTAAGCTATGATGAGCGAGAATGATGGATGTATTAGAATGAATGGAACGGATAAGAGGAATCTCTAACCTGAGAATGAACCTCAGGCGGTCATGTGAGAGTGAAACAGTCATTGTTTATTTATAAACGCCACCGAGGCAACGTGTCGAGAGTGTGTTGTGTTTCCAGGTTGTATGAAGCTCTGTACAGTAGTGCATATGCTTCAGTTAGATCAGTGATGAAACAATCACTCGGGCACCGATCTCGCTGTTGAGATTTCCCGAAAGAAAAAAAGCCCGCTCACGTTTCGGATCGATGCGAGTAGAGTGTGAAATACGACAGCTCAAGTGTGTGAAATTGCACGAAATTACGACTAACCATGACTTTCTCTCGATGTGCTGCTTATTGAGTGACACGCACATCCATCGAGGCATTTTTCCCTCCTTTATTTTGCACGGTTAAGAGCACTTGACCCACGAGAGCCGCCGGGAAGCAACGCAGCTTCGCTTTTGATGCTGGAACAATCCGAGCCACGTGACGCTCTGCTTTCTGTTCTGCCGTGAAAGCTCCAAATCCTGCGGAGCCTCCTGAGAAAGAGCTGCCAAGAACGGAGGATGGAAGAGATGCAACTGATTCTCTGAAATATGTATATATTTTTTGCAAATCTAAAGAAATCAATTGCTTGTTTTACAAATACTTTAGTCCTGATTTAATGCCATTTCAATCAACATGTAGCATCATTTTCTAATAAAATCTTGCCAGGACTTATTATACAGTATTATAATAATTATTATTATTTTCTATAAATAATACATACAAATATTTTTTATCTGTATATCTAGTAGATATCTACTGTAGCATCTTTATTAGATAGCTTCCTATCCAGCTAGCTCAGTTTCTACAGCTACACTATGTAATAAAGATGCTATATGAACTATTTGGCTAGTTACAGAAACCTAGCAAAGAACTAGAACCCCAACAACATTTAAACTGAATAATTTCCTGCTCATGTTAGCTTTCTTTATACTCTACTGTCACACACTGATTTGGTTAGTCGTATTTGTAGATCATTTTCAGATTTGTGGGTTTGGAGTTTAATTTGTTTCCTGTGAAGGTGTCATCTCTCCTCTGTCTCCTCAGGATTGTCTGTAAAGGATCTAAATCTAATCCAGATTTCATCATAACTTTCATCATAACTGTAACCATAACGTTATGCTTCGCTCATCGTCTAGCCGTGTTTTGTTTGTTTCATGAATTATTACCTATGCATGCATGCGTTATTTCTTTAGCTTGTTATTGTATCTGCTCAGCTGCAATGGAATTAAACAACCCAGACCTCCACATGGACCCAGAGAGCCAGTAGCTGATAGGAGGACATCCAGCGGCATGTTAAATGCTTCCTGTCCTGCTGCCAAGACAAACCGACTCATTCCAGATCAATTGATTCTTGTTATTCGACAATTATGGAGGCCCCTTTTCCTTCCATGCAGCGCTGTTAATAACGACCTGTACCACTTATTATTGCGTACTAAACTACTGACACTTCCGTGTTTCCGGTGTTTACCTACTGCTGGCTGCGTGAACATACGTTAGCAGCTGCAGCCTGAGAGTGCTGAGGAGAAGAACCTGGTGTGATTGGCGGCCGATAAGAATCGCTATAGAGTGCAATCTCGGCGGATATACGACCGATCCGGCGTAATTAAAAGATGATTCGATTAATAATGGATTAATAATAAACATTTAGATTCGGTTTTAACATTCCCCAGCACGCCACTTGCTGTCGAACATCCTGCAATTAAGAGATTAAGACTGATAGCGGTTAGTCATGGCGCTTAACAGATGCTTCAATCAAAAAAGGAAGGAGGGGATCGGTGAGGGAGAGGAGAACGTCAGAGGATGGATTGAGTGCTCGAGTCAGCGTAGCACCGCAGGGACGTGCCAGTCCGTCATGCCAAAGGCCAGCATCGATGCTGTCACATCACAGCATCACACCATGACAGAGCACCGTTACCATGGCGAGCTCTCCTCTAAGTGGACCCTGACATTCATTTCAGACAACAAGGCGACAGAGGGAAGGATGGACAACCAGAGACAGAGCAAAACGATCAGAGCCCACACACACATGCACAGGTTTGTAGGTAGGTGCCCTCCACAGTTAATGCAGCCCTCGTTAGGTACCTTCAAGAGCCTCGAGTCCCTCCAGGCCACTGCGCTCTGACACCACAAAGTAACAAGTGCACGCTTTTAGCTCCTATTTACAGACGCCTTTCCATTATATGCTAAGGTTACATCATCACAAAATGTCAACCTAACTTTGCAAAAGCCTCCCGCTGCACATCGTCTAGCAAACTCTTCTCTTTTCGTTTCTTCTGAATTGGTTACCATGGTGGTAGTGGTGGTGTGTGTGTGTGTGTGTGTGTGTGTGTGTGTGTGTGTGTGCTGAGTCACAGCTAGCATGACAGATTTGTTGCAACGTGTGGTGAAATCCGAAGCCTTGAACTCATAAATACGCCAGCCAGTCCCGTTCCCATTGTCGCACCTTACCAAAGAACCAGAGAACCAATACATCCATGTACCAGCTGTGGATCCACCAAACAACACAACAAACTACATCTCAGGTCATATACACAACCACCAACACTATAATGGCCACAAAATTATTACAACAACAGTAATAACAAGGGACAGTTTCATGCTACTCATTCAAAGACGTCTTATACAATAACATTAATGGCATTTGGCAGATGCCCCCTTATCCAGAGCAACTTAGATTGATCTCATTTCTACACCAGGTTTTGGGTTAAAGGCCTGAGTGGCAGCTTGGTGTCTGGGATTTGAACTCTGATCCAAAGTCTAATGCCGTAACCACAAAGATACATTAAAGCACAGCGAAATTCTTTCTTTGCGTATACCAGCTGGTCAGCTGTGATTCAGTGCTTCAGGAACAGAGAAAGTTAAGGGTCTTGCTCGAGTGCCAAACAGTGGCAGCTTGTCAGTGCTGGGGCTTGAACCCCCAACCTTTATCCCAGAGCATTAACCATTGAGCTACTACTTATATGAACTAATTACATATGGTGAGAAAAGTCAGAATATTAGCGGGTTCTCATTTGGAACTAACAGCAAATTGCGGATTATCCTAAATTTTGCGGGAATGTTCAGGAACATAAGGAATAACATTTTAAACTCTGTTTTCACTAACAAATGTGACAATGTCTTCATCTACAAATATGTCACAAATTATTCATCGCAATATAAATACCCACTTGTATCCGATGCGCCCTTTTTTTATTCGATGCATCACATCTCTCATTTTATATACATTTATATAGTAAGTAAGAAATATGTTTGTGTTTAAACAATCCTCAGTAATCTTGTCTTCTTCTAGGATTGCTGACAGCAACTATCTTTCCAGCTGTTATCTAGTCTCAGGGTAACAAACCGTGCCTTCCTGCCCCCTTAATCTTAACATTTGTATTCATATTGATTATTTGATAATACGCAAGTGAAGTTGCAGCATCATGATATCCCTATTCATTCATCATATCACTATAAATCTATCCTGCACTCGCTCTTCCGGCTGAATGCTGAACAGGCTGAATGGATGAGAGCTGCTTGGGAAGCAACACACACACACACACACACACACACACACACACACACACACAAATGGAAAAGTGCCAAAACAAATAGTCACAAATCATCAGCGAGTCTAACGAGAATGTTTTTCCACCAATCATTTTCTTCCGTCATGGAAATCAGGCTCCGCCCTCTAATTTTTATTATAACTACTCCTAATATAATCAAATCCTGTTACAGATATTTTTTTTGATCTATCAGAGTAATGAGATTGAGATGGTTTGGACATGTGCAGAGGAGGGACATGGGGTATATCAGTAGGAGAATGCTAAGGATGGAGACACCAAGAAGGAGGAAAAGAGGAAGGCCAAGGAGTAGGTTTATAGATGTGGTGATGGAAGACATGCAGGTAGTTGGGGTGAAAGAGGCAGATGTAGAGGACAGGGGTGTGTCGAGACGGATGATCCGCTGTGGCGCCCCCTAAAGGGAGCAGCCGAAAGAAGAAGAAGAGTAACAGTAACTTTATTTGCACGATTACTTTCTGATAACAGTGTGAGAGAGCAGTCTGTACCTTATAGGGGCCAAAATAATGGCTATGATACTGAATTAGCCGCATCTACATGTCACAGCATATGCAATATTTCCACAGGGATCTATTTCGTTCATCAGTTTATTTGTTACTATTATAAATGACAAATATCTTTCGCTATGACACTGTATTCTTTATTGTGCTTTTTGCCCTTTATAAGCCGCTACTCAAATTTACATAAAGCAACAGGTTTAGCTAATTATTAATGTAGTGTGAAACACACATCCTTTAAAAGTAGCTCTAATGGAGGAGGTAAGAATAAGTGATTATGAGAACGAAGAGAGAGAGAGAGAGAGAGAGAGAGCAGAAAAACGAAAGCAGCGTGTAACCCCGAAATACGATGACTTTGTATATAAAATACGATTGTGTGCTCCATGTGTACCGACCTCAATCTGGGGTCAGAGTGCAGGGTCAGTCACAGGATACAGCGCCTCTTGAGAACAAAGGGTTAAGGGGCCTTGCTCAAGGGCCCCAAGCATGCGGCTTGGCAATACCAGGGCCCTGACCTTTCATTCAGTAACCCACAGTAGAGGACAGTATAAAGTAAATGTAATTCGTTCCTGTACTTGAGTAGTCTTTTCACGTATTTGTACTTTACTGAAGTATTTCCATGTGGGAAGACTTTTATTTTCACTTCATTTCAAAGTCAAATAGCTTATGAAAAATCAGTCTTTTTATTTATGAGGATAAAAACTTTTCTGGTGAAACACGCAGCGAGTCACCAATCAGGATCAAGCGCACGCTCTGTTTTACACGTGTTCTGATCGGCGCTTGGTGTATCTACTGACAATGACAATGACAATAGGAACATTATAGTTATAATAAATCATAGTATTTTGGATACTTAAGTTCATTTGATGGCAAAAACTTTTGTATTTTTACTCAAGTGAAAGTGTAAAGGGACACTTTTACTGTACTTTACTGAGTCTTTGTGTACTAAACTCCCACCTCCCACATGAAACTAAGCATCCAGTATTGAGAGACAAACATTTGGATTATATTCAATGGAAAGAAAATTCTGATCTGATTCCGTCTGATTTTTTTTGTACAGATCAGATATACAGATTTATGCAAGTGGAAAATGTTGCATAAAAACTGGGGCAGTTTCGCATTGTAATAAAAATGTATAAAAAAAAGATATACTTTATATTAATAAACTTGAATGTTTCTACATGTTTTGCATGAAGTGTTTGTGAGGTGAATTGCTTGGGGGGAAACCTGTTCTTGTATCGTGTATTTCTGGTGAAGGGGCTCAGTAGCGCCCGCTAGAGGGCAGTTTAAAGATGTGGTAAAAAGGGGTGTAAAGTTTGTTAAAAGTGAACAGAAGACCACCAATAATCTTCTCAGCAATCAGGAACTGTCCTCTTCTAACGTCTATTACACACACACACACACACACACACACACACACACACACACTTTAAAGATCAAGACCCTTGTATTATAGTCACATATTATCAAGTCACTGCTATTAACTATGTATGAATATGACTGTCGTTACGCAGGAAATAATTACAGGTTCTTTATTAGTTTAGTGACTTGTTGATGTTACTGTTATATAATAGTAATAATTAGACCTGAATTCTCGCCTATTGATTATTAAACAGTCTTATTATGTGTTCCTGAATTCCCCTGATGATTATTTTCTCGATTCTGGGCTCTGTTTTGGCCACGCCCACTGACCATGTTTTCACCTGCCTATAATTAATATATTTTGGTCTTCTTTAGTTTCTCCGTCTAGACCGATGTTTATAAGGATGAGAAAATAATAATGATGAAACCTTGCATCTACAAACTGTTCCAGTTTCTGTTCCACAAAAATCTTGAAAATACATCCCGTACTTCTGGCTTCTTTCTTTGTAGAAATGAATCTACTAAAGAAGGAACGTTAAAACCCTCTTCATCTTTTGCGAAAAGACTTCCAGGAGAAACGCTTTGTCGCCAGCATCGGTTCTGTCCAGGAGCAGGCGGGAGACAACCTGTCTGGGATTCTATTGATTCGATTTGGAGCATAATGATGAAGATGCTGGAAGTGTAATGAGCGCCAATACGTGTTCTCAATGCTCATTTGGTGTGCACCCGAAATCCAGATATTTGAAGTTGGCCAGATGTCTGGGGTGGTATTAATCAGGTGATGATGATGATGTGGCATTGCATGAAGGTGTTGTCTCTGTGCCCATCCTGCTGCAAATGCAATAGATGCGAATGCTAGACAGTTGCAGTTTAATGGTTAAGGCTCTGGGTTACTGATTAGAAAGCTGGGGATTTAAGCCATGGTATGGACAAGCTGCCCCCCTTGGTCCTTTGAGCAAGGCACTTAACCCTCTGTCCTCCAGTATCATGGCAGATCCTGCAGTCTGACCCCAGGTTCCTAAAATAAATTCACTAGTATTCTAGGAGGCAGTGCTCCTAGACGTTCCTGGTTGAGTGCTTTGCATTCTCCATGGTTTGAAATGTACAAATTATGAGCAAGGAGATCATCTGAGCTTATTATGGATTAGTATGAAATGTATAGAGTGCTGAAATAATGCTATGTTCAACTTGAGAAATTTTAACAAAATGATGTTAGAACTTGGTGCATTCTAGCTACAAGAAACATGTAAGAAAATGCACAGAGCATTTTGTTCTGGAGTTTATTATATATCTACATTCTCAAAGCAACAGAAAAATGGTCAGTGGTTCTTCCCGACCGTCTGAGAAGGAATTCCGAGTGGAGGATGAGTTTTCTATGTTCGTTCTCCCAGGATTGAAATCCTAAATTAAAAACTTCAGTCTACGTTTACACTCATCAGGATACATTCCTTGTTTAAATGCCAAAAAAAGTCTAAAACGCTCCACGTCCACACTTTCAATTGTTTCCCAAAAGTGGCTCATCCACACTGAAAACGTTTCCATCCCTGTTCTGTACTGCACATCTGACCTGCATCATTTCCTCCTGGCGTTTATTACGTTTCCGGCTCTTCGAAACATCAGGGCAATGACAAAAAATGTGTCATTTCGAAAGTTTACACAGTCCAAGCTACAACACCCAAAAATTCTCATTTATCCAATTTCATTGTCTAAAACGGAAAGATATATATGCGTTTTCAACCGAAAAACATATCACGGTGGCCTTAGTACGAGTTCGACAGATTCGAGGTAAAAAAGGAAAAGTGGGTCTCTGGTTGTTTTGGGGTCAGTCTTCTCTCGAGATCTGCTTTTTCTCCCCCACAAAACACTTTAGATAACATTCCTAACCATCATCAATACATCCTTTCATTTTCAGCACACAGAAACCTAATGGAGCCTGAAATTAAGTTTCATTGTCTATGGAGTGGCTGGAGATTGGAGCTGAAGAAGAACACAAGCACGGATGCTCTCACGCTGAAAAAGGTTTGCTCAGGTTTACTCTACACAACCGGCTTCGGTAAACACGTTGAAAGAAACAACACGTGAGCTTGCACTAGTCAGCTCTGTAAACACACTCGGCTTTGGTCACGAACGTCCACCTGCTCCTGTCCACCAGGCGAGAAGGACGCATGTGGCAAATGTCAAACTCTGTCTGTTAGATATTTTATCATGCCCAAACAAAACTTAATTTTTGGAGAGGTTTTCCATGTGATCTACGATGCCTGTGGTGCCTTTTTCTAAACAGGGAATAATCACACAGCACACAAAATGGCGCATATGTTCTTCTTCAGTTTAATGCAGATAAGAGACGTGTATATACACACTGGAAAAAACCTGATCTAAAACTGTTCCTGTTTGGGTAAAAAGACAGTAACCAGAGATGTGCAAGTCCAAACAAAGACATTCTGTTTCCCTTACATACTCACATCGTAAAGATCCAATATACACTGAACAGATAACGTGTTTAGAGAACTAGTGTGAGGAACATCTTAACTCTAACACTGTCCTGCTTTCTGGAAAATGAGAACTGTACAATATTTCAACTCTCTCTGGCTCAAAGGTAAGCAAAGAAGGCTGGCTTTACTCTGAAGTCTGCCTTTGTTTGCATGGATCTTAAACACGCACACGCACACACACACACACACACACACACCGGTCCTGGCTTATCGAGATTTCTCAGCACACTGTACACTAACAGGAGCGATGAAACCTCTACTGTAGCTGATATACGAATAGTGAATCAAACCACAGCTGGTTCTTCAGAAAAAAATATGTATAGAAATATGAATAAAGGAGATAAACACTGAAAGCTTAATGCAGCATTTAAAAGAGAAATATGGGTTTTCTACTTCTTCTCAGCTGCTTGTTAATCCTCGTAACATCTCACAAATTTCGTGCCCTGACAGGGGCAGATCTGAAAAATGTATGGGATTAGAATTATAAGGGGTGGCATCTATACATAAAGATATTTTCTAAGCATGACAAACAATACACATTATATATAGATACAAAGCCTTAATGTATCAAGCACGAGTTAAAAACCAAACAAAAAAAAACATACAGTACATTCACGGAAAGCACATTTAAATCAGCATATCGCTGGATAAATGCGTTGTTGTCATGTGGCATAGTGACGGGTCGTTCTTTACCGATTCATTTGTTTGAAGGAGTCTTTAATGTGACTCAGACAAACGAGTCTTCTCAAAGAGTGATTCGCTCATTTTCTACTGGACACACACGAGCAACGCATTGCAAAATCTCCATAAGTTATGTACAGGAAACAGAACAGAACAGTGACCCCCCATAGACAAAGTGAGAGCTCGCTAACTCCACTTGCAACAGAAATCATATAAGCACAGACAGGTTTCCAAAACTCGTGCTTTTTTATTTTTCTTGGCAACAGCGTTATAGGTTAGTCAAAGAAACTTAGAAATGAGCATCAGAAAATAATAAGGACATAATCCTAAGTCTCCACACACGCAGTAATACCGGCAAAATGCGGCGGCAGGCTATTCCCAAAATACCGCTATGCTCCTAAAGGAAGCGCAACATATTTCACCCGTTACACCGTGTAACTGTCTTTCGTTAAAGCCTGTGTAAAGTTCATTAGTTTCAATGTAGACGGCTTATACACAGGTGCGGCTTATTTATGTTCAAAATAAAAATCTTTGTCAAATTCAGTGGGTGTGGTTTATATATGGGTGCGCTTTATAGTCCGGAAATTACGGTAATTTTTTTGTGGTTTGTTTGTTGAATTGAATGTGTTTGATTCTCTAACTTGAAGCAGATTATAAGAGTCATTTGTTCGGACTATGCTTTAATAGGAAGTCTTGATTTCTTACCGATATTTACGGGTGTATGGTTTTTCTTATGCCATCACATCGAAGGGCCGCTACTGTAAATTGGTCGAGGAAAATAATCACATATATATTTTACGCATTGGGATACCAGTGCAGGGGTGGATCTCCCCTGGTCCCTGATAAATGCCTGTATAACTCTTATGCAGAGGAACAAGCTATACGTATCTATACGTTCTACTACAACACACGTTAGCAGTAAAGCTGCGATCTACAGTAAGTTTGCGACGTGTCCCACGATTATCTTGTAGTATTGATATTTTCTCTGTCTGTTCTTTTGAGAGTGAATGCACATGAAAAGATGCGTGGGAAGACATCTTCAATGAACCAAAGCATTTGCGAAGGCGGCTTGATTTGATGTCTTATTTAAACTGGCTTGACAGAAAAGCCACTTATACAAAATGAGTCACTCTTTGAAGGAAGATCTTTGCTTGTTTGGGTCCGCAGTTCCACTGAAGTTCCTTTTTACATTTTCAGACTTGCAACACTTTACAACGCTATCTAAATGACTTGGCCAAAAAAATAAGCTTGAAGAGTATTTAGTTGGAAAGTGGATCTGGCGTTTATATGTAATAAAATCCAGAGCTCAGGTTACACTCAGGAGTTTTAGGTGTTCTCCTACCTCCTCCATGTTATATCTGAAAATGCCATGCTAACTCTACCCTTCATGGCTAACAGGGAAAAGAGTCTTGGTTGGCCTTCAACATACTGTTAGAGCTTCCAATGACCACTTGGATTGGGGGTCCCCAATAACCCCCTTATAGTTGATTGCTGGAACTATCGGCTATCTGCAAAAATCCGGCTTCCAGTCAGCTGTCGCTATGTGTGCGCCCTCTAGAGGCGAATCACTGACACCACGTGCAGTTTGTTTTTACACATGAGACTGCGTGCTGCACGGAGAGTGCTATATTTATTATTTATCATTTTTTTATTATACCATTATATTTATTGATGAATATATTCATATTTATTTCATTTAGAACATTTTTAAATTCAGTACTGATCAGATTTGTTCCACCAGCAAATCCCACTGAGGAACTTCTAAAAAATGGAGAAAGACTTTAAAGATTATCATTTGCTCATCCCTAATTTGGCCACTTTGGGTCAGATCTACTGCTGTTTCCTGTTCAAATCAACTCTTTTTCTGTCCTCAACACTCCCAGATAGTGACGGTTTGACTGTAGTTGAGTCTTTCTCCATCTAAGAGGTCACATCAGAGTGGGGTCCTCATGATGTCACACCTCCACCACCGCCAGCAATTCTTCTTCTTGAAACCTTTGTATCTGGTGATCCTTCAGAGTATACACCTATCCACACCAGCCCATGAACATCTTCTTCCAGCAACCCAGCTGAAATTCCAACTCACACCACACACAAAGCAACACGTCAGCAGAATTTTATATTTAGCCCAGACTGCAACCCAACATCAGAAAATTCCCACTCATGTCTTTCCCTGCTCTGCAAAGTGGCAACACGCGGCTCTCAAAAGAAGCGTTTCTCGGCCACCTCAAAACGGGTTTGGACAAGATATTTATAGGAGTGGTCTTCTTCTTCTTCTTCTTTCGGCTGCTCCCATTAGGGGTCGCCACAGCGGATCATCCGTCTCCACACCACCCTGTCCTCTACATCTGCCTCTTTACACCAACTACCTGCATGTCTTCCTCACCACATCCATGAACCTCCTTTTGGCCTTCCTCTTTCCTCCTACCTGGTGGCTCCATCCTCAGCATTCTTCTACCAATATAATTTATGTCCCTCCTCTGCACATGTCCAAACCATCTCAATCTCGCCTCCTCACCTTGTCACCAAAACATCCTACATGCGCTGTCCTCTAATAAACTCATTTCTAATCTTATCCATCCTCGTCACTCCCAACGAAAACCTCAACATCTTTAGCTCTGCTACCTCCAGCTCCACCTCCTGTCTTTTACTCAATGCCACTGTCTCTAAACCATACAACATCGCAGGTCTCACCACAGTCCTATAAACTTTCCCTTTCAATTTTGCAGATACCCTACTATCACAAATCACTCCTGTCACTCTTCTCCACCCACTCCACCCTGCCTGCACTCTTTTCTTCACTTCTCTAACACACTCTCCATTACTTTGCACTGTTGAACCCAGGTACCTGAATTCCTCCACCTTCTGAAGCTCTTCTCCTGCAACCGCACCACTCCACTGCCCTCCCTCTCATTCACACACATGTACTCTGTCTTACTCCTACTGAGTTTCATTCCCTTCTCTCCAGTGCATATCTCCACCTCTCCAGGCTCTTCTCAACCTGCTCCCTACTCTCACAACAAATCACAATATCATCCGCAAACATCATAGTCCAGGAGACTCCTGTCTGACCTCGTCCGTCAACCTGTCCATCACCACTGCAAACAGGAAAGGGCTCAGGGCCGATCCTTGATGCAGTCCAACCTTCACTCTAAACCAGTCTGTCGTACCTACTGCACACTTCACTGCCGTCACACTGTCCTCATACATGTCCTGCACCACCCTTACATACTTCTCCGACACACCTGACTTCCTCATACAGTACCACAACTCCTCTCTTGGCACCCTGTCGACGCCTTCTCTAAATCCACAAATACACAATGCAATTCCTTCTGTCCTTCTCTATACTTCTCCATCAACATTCTCAAAGCAAATATGGCATCTGTGGTGCTCTTCCTCGGCATGAAACCATACTGTTGCTCACAGATGGTCACCTCTTCTCTCAGCCTGGCTTCCACTACTCTTTCCCATAACTTCATGGTGTGACTGATCAACTTAATACCCCTGTAGTTACTGCAGGTCTGCACATCTCCTTTATGCTTAAAGATCGGTACCAGCACACTCTTTCTCCATTCCTCAGGCATCTTCTCACCTTCCAAAATCCTGTTAAACAATCTGGTCAAAACCCCACTGCCATCTCTCCTAAACATCTCACGCTTCCACGGTATGTCATCTGGTCCAACCGACTTTCCACTCTTCATCCTCTTAATCGCTGCTCTCACTTCCTCCTTACTAATCTTATCTACATCCTGCTTCACCATCTCCACATCATCCAACCTTCTCTCTCTCTGATTTTCCTCATTCATCAGCTGCTCAAAATACTCCCTCCACCTTCTCAACACACTCTCCTCACTAGTCAACACATTTCCTCTCCATCCTTTACTGCTCTAACTTGCAGTACATCCTTTCCAGCTCGGTCCCTCTGCCTGGCCAATCGGTACAAATCCTTTTCTCCTTCCTTAGTGTCCAACCTCTCATACAGCTCCTCATATGCCTTTTCCTTGGCTTTCGCCACATCCTCTTAACCTGCTGCCGCATCTCCTTGTACTCCTGCCTACTTTTCTCATCACTCTGTCTATCCCACTTCTGTTTTGCCAACCTCTTTCTCCTTATGCTCTCCTGCACTTCCTCATTCCACCACCACGTCTCCTTGTCTTCCTTTCTATTTCCAGATGTCACACCAAGTACTTTTCTAGCTGCCTCCTCATCACTCCTGCAGTAGTTGCCCAATCATCCAACACCTCCTTAACACCACTGAGCCTCTCTGACCTCTTCCCTGAACCTCACACTACACTCTTCCTCCTTCAGTTTCCACCATCTTATTCTTCTTTCAGTCCTCACTCTCCTCCTCTTCATCCTCGCCTCCAAAACCATCCTACAGACCACCATCCTATGCTGTCTAGCTACACTGTCCCCTGCCAACACCTTACAGTCGCCAATCTCCTTCAGGTTGCATCTCCTGCATAGCACATAGTCCACCTGTGTGCACCTTCCTCCACTCTTATACGCCACCCTATGATCCTCCTTCTTTTAAAATAAGTGTTCACCACTGCCATTTCCATCCTTTTAGCAAAATCTACCACCATCTGCCCTTCCACATTCCTCTCCTTAAAACCATACCTACCCATCACCTCCTCATCACCTCTGTTCCCTTCACCCACATGCCCATTAAAGTCCGCCCCAATCACTAACCGTTCTTTCCTAGGTACACCATCTACCACTTCATCTAATTCACTCCAGAATCTTTCCTTCTCCTCCATCTCACAGCCAACTTGTGGAGCATAGGCACTGATGACATTTATCATCATCCCTTCAACTTCCACCTTCACGATCATCACCCTATCAGAAACTCTCTTCACCTCCACTACACTCTTACTGTACTCTTCCTTCAGAATCACCCCTACACCATTTCTCTTCCATCCACACCATGATAAAACAGTTTAAACCCACCTCCAATGTTCCTGGCCTTACTCCCTTTCCACTTGGTCTCCTGAACACACAACATATCTACCTTTCTCCTCTCCATCATATCAGCTACCTCTCTCCCTTTACCCGTCATAGTACCAACATTTAAAGTACCAACCCGAACCTCCACTCTCCTACACTGCTCCTTTCCTGCCGCCTCTGTAGACGCCTTCCTCCTCTCCTTCTCCTCCTTCGCCAACAGTAGCCCAATTTCCACCGGTACCCTGTCGGCTAACGATACCTGTGGCGGTCGTTGTTAACCCGGGCCTCGACCGATCCGGTATGAAATTCTCATTTGTGATCCGCATATTTGATTTGGCACGTGTTTTACGCTGGATGCCCTTCCTAACGCAACCCTCCCCATATAGGAGTGGTAGACTTGTTTATTTTCTGCTCCCAAACAACAGCAAAAGTGGTACCCATGGGATTATGCAACAAAAAATCAACCTCTCTGGCAATAAATAATCTCCAAAAAGTCTACAAATGGTTCATGCTCCATGCTACATCACGAAAGCGCTTTAGATCCTGCAATTTCTGTATTTACCAAACACATACAGAGTTTAATTCCAAAGAAAACCTCGCTGCAATCACCTTGTAAGTTGCAGTCGTAAAGTTTTTTAGATTCGCAAAAGAAGATCTTTAATGATTCTGGTAAGTTACCAAAGGCCATTATCATTAGAACTGTGGTACACCATGATCTCATTAACAACAGGCTCATTTTCTTTCCAGTTCGTCGAATTTAAAGTGTGTGGGTTCAACAGATACAAAACTCCCAGAGGACTTAAAAAAGCAGAGATTCTCAAACCCAGGTCATTATTATGAGTTCATTATCCAGCCCTTGTAGATCAAATGTGTAAGAACTGATCAAAAGACTGTGGCCCCTTTGGAATTCCGGTTTGAAATTCAGGAAAACTGTAATTACAAACCGGAAAAAGTATGGTCACCAAGCTGAAACATCTCCTTCGATGTCAAACATCTGGTTCTGAAGAGGAATCATAGATGTATCCCAGAGACCTTCATCATTTCTTAGGATTTGAGGAAATTCTCAGCCTTTTATAGATATTTTACTGGTTTATGCAGAACGTCAATCCTGCATACATTCAGTGGTGGACGAAGTACCATGTAGTTGAGTTAATTGTTTTTTTAGTTTTTTTTGCATTGGAGCCAATTTGCCAATGTGATAAACGCTGACACCTGTATTTGTTCAGACACCAGAAAAAGATATAATGTAAAAAGAAAGACTGCTTTTATAACCATATCTGATAGATCTTCACTATTTCTTCTGTATTTTACTTTCTGCAGACTGTATTTCACCAGTGTTTACTTTTTCATTTCATTCACTGCGACTTTGTTCCTTCATAATATTGACGTTTCTTGCTATTGCACTTATTAAACTCTAACACAGTTTGACAAATTATATTTCTCAGTAAAAATCCGATAATTGTTTCAAAGCCAAATTCTTAGTCCAAGAAGGTCCAGACTCAGGGTTTAGAAAGCAGTAATTGAAATCATTTGTGGGCTTTAGTTAAATAAGGAATAAAACCCAAGGGGCAGCGCTGACAGAGGAAAATAATCCATTACAGTTACCACTTTGCAGCTGATTATTTTCCTAAAAAAAAACAAAAAACTACTGAATATTCCACTTAAACCACAGCAATTTACCAGCAACTAACATAATTTGTATATTTTGAAGGACACGTCATCATCATTTGTCACTTTCGGCATAAGCTAAATAAGTTCACACTTAGATTATAGCAGCTATATGAGGTGGTATGTTATTTATCTACATTTCCACACTTTCACCCCCAAATAGTAGCTTTGTACAGCAATACAGCGGCCTTCAAACTTCTTCTGGAACGTGTCTGGAACGTCTTCTTTTTGAACGTCTTCACTCTGGATCTTAATTTTAATTAAAATAGCACATTATACCTCATTGTGATTTGGGCTCTGCTCTTAGAAAGTGTTTAAAGGTTGAATGAGTGCCATGTATGTTTGCAAAATGATATTTTCTGTGCCACCCCAGAATAACTGCTTGCCCCTGCCTGCCCACGCCTATGAAAAATCCATGGCTCCACCACTGTCCATATTTTGTATTATATTTTTGCTCAATGATGAATATTAATATTCAGTGCAGGCATGCCTCTGGGTCAGACATTACTTATTTTGGAATAAACAACACACTCGTCCTGTTTGCTGGGTGTTTACTGAGCCAGCATTAGACCTTTTGGCCTTAGGCTCCTGCTTCATGACAGTTAATGTTGTTAAAATCGCCGTCGTGTTGGAACGGTGTACCGTAGTGTGTGTGTTTATGGCCACTGTGACCTGATGTAGCAAGAGAAGAACAAGAGCATGAGGGTTCTTTAATAATGCAGGAGATACAGCCTGAACACGCAAACACACACACACACACACACACACACACGTCACACTTAAAATATTCATTTCCCATAGGCATTGTGCCTGGAGGAACCTGTGGACACACAAAAGCAACATAAAATACAACTGCTATCCCAAAACTGGCCACTGTTTGGGTTTTATAGGCCGTGTCCACACTAATACATTTTCGTTTGAAAACGCATATTTTTATCTCCCATTTGGTCTTCGGTCCACATTGAGACTGCGTAGCTTTTTGAAAACGCCCTCCAGAGTGGATCAATTTGAAAACACCTTTATCGCGTTTATGGACTGTGAAAACTCAAGATTTCAAAACGCATTTATCTGGCATTGCTGCGACGTTGTAAAGAGCCAGAAAGAAAATAAACTCTATGCAGAAACGACGCAGATTTAAGCGTCTTACGATTTGCGCATGTGCAATACAGGAACGTGAGCGTTTTCGGATGTTTCAGTGTGCATAAACAACTTTTGGGAAATGATTGAAAAAGAAAGTGTGGACGTGAAGCGTTTTTAGACGAAAACACTCGGATTTCAAATTTACCCTGGTACGTGTAGACGAATCCATAGACATCTAGCGTTTTTTTTTGTTTGTTTTGCTCTACAGGGGAAACGATGAAAACCAGGTGAACTGGGGTGAGTGTATTTGTTAAGAGATGTTAAGTGCCTTTTTTATTAGAGAAGAGTAAGGCAGAGGTCAACTATAACATTCTGGTCCAAACATGGAGCTTTCTAGAAAGCTTGGGTCTAAATGTTCTCAGAAAACTCACGAGGGAACATTGTGTAAGCCAATTAAGCTTAGAATGCACATAAAGGTTTAGTGCTCTCCTCAAAGACAACAGAGGAATAATTTATTAAAGTTTAAACCTGAATATTACATTACGAGTCTATTTTTTATTCATTAATTTCTAATGATATCTTGATTTCTTACTAAACCAAACAGGCCACGTTGTAGTTCTGCTCATACAAAATCATGATGGTTGAATGCATCATGATTAAATGAAATGCTGTGCCTCTGCCAATAACCATTAAAGCATAATGGCCTAATATAAAATGTTAACAAGCGGGAAGGGGACTCTCTTAAAAGCAAAGATGTAATCAAGTTCAGTATAAAGATGGCATGTGAGAAGTCATTTGTGAAGCTGTTCTTCAATCCTGCTTCAAAAAAAATCTATATTAAGACACTGAACTACACTTGATTTAATCATGAGTTTGCTGTTTGTATCTGAGCCAGGAGTTGATGTGATGATTGGACGTCAAGCTGTGGAATCAGGTGAATCAAATTTCAAGGTATTGTGTGCAAGTCGGCAAGTCCTCAGACTCTTACTGTAGACCGGGGGGGTGTCCAATCTCTTCCACAAAGGCCCGTGTCAGTGCAGGTATAAAGAAGAGAAAACTATTATTTATTAGCAATATTGCTAATTGCTAAACAAAGCATGACAAATCAGATTCGCACTAGACGGACCCTGGTTTATTCACAGCTTAACACTGTGAGTGGCAGCACAGCTGGAATCAAAACTACTGGCCATAAAAAACCCTTGCACTCAAGCATGCATTGCTTTCAATCACAGAATCACAAAAGCGTGAAGAGTTGAAGATGAATTGTAGCCTGAGTCGAAAGAGCTGAGTGTTTAAAGGCATCAGTCGAGCTAATGCCTCCTTTGGGGAGGAGATCTTCAGCATGCATGCATATATACGTTACCCACAGCACACTCTTTCACCCCGCCGGGCCTCACTCACTTTTCACGCTGTCTGTTTGTTAAATGAGCCATGCTTGCCGTCCGTAATTATACAACAACATTAATAAAAGGGTGAGGGGAAGGAAAGACAGCATGTAAGTATATATACGAGGTGGTATCGAGGTGGTAATTTATTTATCTTCGTTTACACACCATCACCTTCAGAATAATCCCCTTGCACAGCAAGGAGAAGTGTCCTAAAAGCACCTTCTGCGATCCACGCCGGATCTCCGAGATGTTGTCAAAATGGTGACCTCTGAGCTGTTTCTTAACTTTGGGATGAGGATGAAGTCCGCACGAGCCAAATCTGGCGAGTAGGGTGTGAGGAAGTGACATCATGTTGTTTCCAGTGTCAAACTTGTGTGAGGAGAGCTCACTGACAGTGTTCTTTCTTGCTGTTTATTATTAAATAGCAGACGTGGTAACACATGTGGTCAGAACAGCACCAGTTGTACAGCTCCTGATGTACACAGAACAATGTCTTTTAGCACTCTGTCTTATGAAGGTCGGTGCTTCCTGTGACTGTGCGTGCAGCCTTGTGCTGCCATCTGTTGGTGTGTTGCAAAACTAGCTTTGAAACGTTTTAAACTCACCTCGTGCATTTATCTCAATAATATAGAGCTCCAGGATAAGATATCCTGACCACATCTGGAATCTTTCGGGTTTTCTGACTTCCTGGATTCTAGAGCGAGAATGCACTGAACCAAGTCGAACTATTCATGGATTTTAAGGCTAATAAAGCAAACATCCATGGACCATGCTCATTACTCTTGGTGCCAATGGTCCCCAAACAACTGCAATAAATATTCTACTCTCCATTTTCCTTCGTACGCAGCCCCTGGTCACTGAAGTTAAAAAAAAAAAAAAAAACAGCCAGGAGTTTGTTGAATATATTTTTTTACAGTAGAAATTTCGTCATGTTGATGTTATCTAGAGCATTAAACCAAATCCAGATCTTGGTCAAGGAAAGTTTGGTTAAAGTTATAATCCCAGGTTAGTTTCAGCTCCAAATCTGAGTCCTTTTAACATTGTACCCCTTTCTTGTTCCCTGGTTTATGTTCTGAGCATGTTTACAGTTTTGCTGGATTTCTCTTCTGCTGGTGCTCTCAGCCCCACCCTGATCCTGCACTCGGACCACTGGACGTATGTGCAGACTCTTGATAAAGAGTCCTGCCTCTGGCCTCTGGCTTCTGTGTGTCCCTCGAGCCTTGTGAGAATGTAAGGTTATAGATTTGACCTCTTTTATCATGCTAGCTTGGGACATTTTCCAGGTTGCTTGTATTGCCTCGCTTGCATCAGCTCAAACATTTGCACTCTGGAACATGGTCATTATTCCTGGGGTTATCAAAGCAAGGACACTGTGGTTTGTTTTGTGTTTAGTCCTACACAAGAGCATGAATCCTTGAGCATGTAGTTTAGAAAAAAAACCAAAATGCTCTGCATTGTGAAAACGATCCATACGAGCGGAGATGTATTCAAGTGCTGAGACAGAGGACATAGGATGAGCCAACATGCATCGCACAGCATGAACAGCACTCACCGCCTTCGGATCTTCAAGATTTCTACTCACACGGCTGTCAGATGAAGCAGAAATCCAACCTTTCTACATTTCCCAGAATACAGCTTGAGCCTTGGCCTTTTCTCTCGGTAAACAGAGAGATGCAGTGACGCTTCAGTCCGGAAGTTTGTCCAGGTGTACACTCTGCTCAAACAGATCATCCTCGACAAGCTACAAATTTCAGGCTAATACTGTCATCAATGCTATCGCATTTACCATCACGTAGATTGCTAACTAGCCGCGACTAATGCGACAGCATAATTTTGTTGCAATGCATTCTGGGATGCTGAATCAAAAAAATCGAAATCTATTATAAACAACAGCTTCGCGTCAACGTATTTATAGGTTTCAGTCAATATTGGAGCTGTTAACAGGATGAACAACAATCAAAAGCTCTGTTATTCTCACTGGATTCGATTCTGCCACACGCTTTAAATTGTAAATGACGTTTCGAGGCTCTCCGCAGCCTTCACACGTCAAGGCTTGAATTCAATATTCATATATATATATATATATATATATATATATATATATATATATATATATATATATATATATATATTAAAATAACGATCAAGCTTGCAGATAAAACGTCTCCGCTGCACCAGCATGCTACAGCTCTATTGACATTCGCTTACATAAAACCAGTGGCATTAGCATACATCTGCATGTATAAGTTAGTGTGTAAATCCAGGCGACAGAGCGAGAGCGAGAGCTTATTACTTCTGTATTATGGACCTTTTACTGCCAAAGAGGACCAGGAGCTATTATTGGTCCTCCAGCCACTTAAATCCTCTGATTAGCCAGATCATCGTCGATTAAACAACAGTATATTTCAGCCCTTCTCGCCTTCCTATATTTAGCCGAACTCAGGCCGACATGCAGTCAAGCGAGCATGCCCCTATGCCTTGATGACGCCTTTGAAGTCTTCAGAGCGTCACGCGCGATGGTCAGCCGTGTTGCCAAGATGGCTTCCAACCAGCTGCTATAAATATTCCACACTCCATTTAGACCAAGCACCTGGTCACCATGGAGGCTCGAGCACCCCGGAGTTTGGTGCATGCTCATTTGCAGTGCAATCATGTAGGTCCAGCTCATTAAGGGAACCGATCAGCCAAGACCACATGCAGAGGAGCTTGGCTTCTCTGCCAGCAGGCTTGAAAAAGAAAAAACAACTGTGACCTCAGCTTTCGGTACAGCAGAATTAAACCAGCAGCATGAGCAGTGTACAGTGTTGTGTACAGGCCACAAGAACACACACACGTGTCCGTATGTTACTTGGTTCACAAAAAACTGTATACCTGCATGGGTTCATTCGGGATTGATGCCTAGCTAAAGGGATACGTAATGTAACGACATTGTAGGTCCATCATGTGACTCAATAATTGCTCGAAGTCTGGGTATTAAAACGCTGCCTCCTAGTGGCTAGGAAGGTAAAACAAAACACCCTCCATCTGCTCTGTCTGCCTTCACCCTCCAAAAGTGGCATAAATTGTGGCCATGTCCACACTATTACATTTTCATTTGGTCTGGCCTTCCATCCTTGCTGAGATGACATTTTTAGTCAACAAAAACTTAGCATTTTAAAAGCTCTTTGAATAATAAATTGGATAAAGTGGATAAATTTGAAAATTACGTTTGCATGTTCCATTGTGAACTGTGAAAACGGAGGCTTTCGAAAACGATTTTTAGTCATTGCTGCAACATTACAAAAAGATGTAAAGTTAATAAACGGCAGGCGGAAATTATGCATTCGAAGCGGCTTAAGTTTTATTTTACAGCCACAACCTAATCATTACCAGTTCCAAATCGAACAGTAAATGTTGTGACTGTTTACTCGTGCTACTGTAAGTGTATATTTTACTGGAACATTACGAGTCACAGTCAAATATTTGTAACGTGTACGATCTGTCATTACGCGTAACTCCCGAACGCTGTAATTCATCACGCACCCACGTCCTCCGTCAAGACGAAACTAACGGCAGTGAAACTTTACAATGTCTTTGACTATAAAGGTGCCTTTAAAAGGAAGGCCACATGAAGCATCTGACCGAGGAGACAGATGTAAAACTGAGACATAACAGAAGAGTGTGAGATCAGTGCATCCTGGAGGAGCAAAGTGGGGAAAAAAACTTATAAAATTACAATCAATAAATAAATATAGATAATAAAATGTAGGAAACCTACAAACATGACTTCAGATGAAAATTCTTTATATTAGCTATGAAGTGTCCCGATTCCAGTCTCTGAGAGAATCTAGGCTCAGACAGAGCGCTGTCCATCAAGAGGATTATTTATATATCAGGCCACCCCATTAGAATTGCTCTGTGAATTTTGTCCAGTTTTGGTATCATGGTAGTTTTTTCAAATCCACTGTGGAACCACTGATACTGGAGACTCCTTTTGTAAATGTTAAATAAACAAAACAAAAGCAAAAGTCTGTACAGGAGTTATTATACAGAGCACTATATGAACAACTGGTTGCTATAGAAACGGTAAGGACCTGCAATTTCCATCCCAACCACTAGATTAATCAACACTAACGGACCAATCAGATTTCAGAATTCATTCATAAAACAGCTGATTCCTGGCAAACCTCTTGACAGTACATATCAAAGGCAGGTTTTTGTAAACTCACACACAAACACACACACACACACACACACTATATATATATACAGTGCCCTCCACAATTATTGGCACCCCTGTTTAAGATGTGGTCGTGGACTTAAAAAAATTCTCCTTTTTTTTTTAAACAACATAGAACCCAAATGCAAAAAAAAAGAAAAATCCAACCTTTTATTTAAGTACATAACTTTGGTGGTAAAAAAAATCATACATTTAGAAAGAAAAAAAAACTTGAAATCATGTGTCCCACAATTATTGGCACCCCTAACAATTCCTCTGAAAAATTTAATTGTTTTTTTTTTAATATATATTTTTCTGTAGTTGCTAAGGTTGGTCAGGGTATCTAGGGACTTTTAATTAGTAATTCATGATTTCCTGTTTCCCTGGGGTATAAATATGACGTGACACAGAGGCCTAATTCTCTTACCCATTTGTCAACATGGCAAAGACAAGAGAACACACCATTCAAGTAAGGCAGATGTGTGTCGACCTTCATAAGTCAGGCAATGGCTACAAGAAAATAGCCACTCGCCTTAACTTGCCGGTATCTACAGTCAGAGGAATCATTAAGAAGTTTAAAACAACTGGAACAGTGACAAACAAGGCTGGAAGAGGTCCCAAGTTTATCTTGCCACAACGCACAGTGAGGAGGATGGTAAGAGAAGTAAAAAAATTTCCCAAGCTCACCGTCACAGAATTGCATCAAAGAGTGGCATCTTGGGGTCACAGAGTCTCCAAAACAACCATCAGACGCTCTCTACATGCCAACAAGCTGTTTGGGAGGCATGCAAGGAAAAAGCCTGGAGTTTGCTAAGCGGTACTGGGACTTCAACTGGGATCGTGTGCTTTGGTCAGATGAGACTAAGATTGAGCTTTTTGGCAACAAACACTCTAAGTGGGTCTGGCGTAAAACAAAAGATGAGTATGCCGAAAAGCACCTCATGCCCACCGTGAAGTATGGTGGAGGATCTGTGATGCTGTGGGCCTGTTTCTCTTCCAAAGGCCCTGGGAACCTTGTTAGGGTGCATGGCATTATGAACGCTTTGAAGTACCAGGATATTTTAAATAAAAACCTGATGGCCTCTGCCAGAAAGCTGAAGATGGGTCGTCATTGGGTCTTTCAGCAGGATAATGATCCAAAACATGTGGCAAAATCTACACAAAAGTGGTTCAGCAGTCACAAACTCAAGGTCCTCCCATGGCCATCTCAGTCCCCAGACCTCAACCCAATCGAAAACCTGTGGGGCGAGCTAAAGAGAAGAGTGCATAAGAGAGGACCCAGGACACTGGATGATCTAGAAAGATTGTGCAAAGAAGAATGGTCAAAATCCTCTCTCTGTGTTCTCCAATCTTGTGAAATGTTATAGGAGGAGATTAAGTGCTGTCTTGTTGGCAAAAGGAGGTTGTACAAAGTATTAACATCAGGGTGCCAATAATTGTGGCACACATGATTTCAAGTTTTTTTTTTTTGTAAATGTGTGATTTTTTACCACCAAAGTAATGTACTTAAATAAAAGGTTGGATTTTTCTTTTTTGCATTTGGGTTCTATGTTGTTTTAAAAAAGGAGAATTTTTGAAGTCCACGACCACATCTTAAACAGGGGTGCCAATAATTGTGGAGGGCACTGTATATATATATATATATATATATATATATATATATATATATATATATATATATATATATATACACTGCACACACACTGCACACATCCTGCACACACACTACACACCTATACACACACGGCACACATGCTACACAGACACCGCACACACACATACACTAACACACACTAATAACTACACCTTACATACACCCACACTCACGCTACCCACACCTTACACACATCCCAAACACACAGACACAGACACACACTACACACCCACACTACACACACACTCTGCACACACTCTGTACAGAACAGCACTAGATCCAGTTGCCCCTCTACCCCTTGATGCTGGACTCCTGGAAGATCCTCCACCTGGAATCCACTGCGCCAGGTGCTCTCAAGTCTTAATACATGATACAGGAAACTGTGTGAGACTTTCGCACACACACACACACACACACACACACACACACACACACACACACAGACACCCAGACACCCAGACACACAGACACACGTACATAATCACCACTGATACTGTCATTTAATCTAAAACTAGACTCGACCGGTCCCTCAGGTCCAAAACTGATTTTGGTTTCTCTGTGTGTGTGTGTGTGTGTGTGTGTGTGTGTGTGTGTGTGTGTGTGTGTGTGCGCTAGCAGTTGGCGTCTCATCTCTCCATCTCACTTTCTCAATCAGCGCTCATAATTCCGTTAGCATCGCCCAGTGAGCAGCAGCCTGAGCTCCGACACGCGCCGCTAATTGGGTTTAAATCCCCGTGCCAGCGTTCGAGATTATGCTACAATACAACATACGCAATATTCCCATCAAATATTTCCTGGGGTTTTTCCAGAACTCCATCCTGATCAAGTCACATGGTCAGGTTTGCTATCTAACATTAAGCCAGATAGTCACACTAACAATAATAACCCAAGCATCTTCTGAAACCAAGAGGCACGATCACTGGCATGCTAATTAGGCAAATGAATGTGATATGTTTGCTAACAATCAAGCTAATGTTATGATATCAACATCAGTTAACAAGCCAGTGAATATTAGCTAGCTATTAGACTGCTAGCAAAACAATTTTAATGTCACATGACTAATGCTCCTAGCAAGGCAAACTAAGCTAACTATTAGATTGCTAACAAGCCTACTGTAATGTCACATGACCATGTTTGCTAGCAATTCACATTGGGCTAATTATTATACTGCTGACAAAAGAGATATTGTGATGTCACATGACCTAAGGGTCAGTTAGTTCAGTTAGGCTTGATAGCAATCCCATAATTAGCCTAGTTTGGCTAATTATGGGATTGCTAACAAGCCTATCAAGATATCACATGACCATGTTTGCTAGCAAGCGAAATTGTGCTAGTTATTAGATTGCTAGCAAGGCACACTAGGCTAATTATTATAGTAATGTATTATGCTAGCAAACCAGTAATTGTAAGGTCACATGACCAAGGCTGCTAGCAAGCCTATTGTGATGTCACGTGATCATGTTTGCTAGCAAGCCACCCTCAGCTAATTAAGATATTACTAGCAGAACTAATGTTATGTCACATGACCAGGTTTGCTGAAATCCAAACTGGGATAAATATTAGATTGCTAGAAAACCAGATATTGTGATCTCACATGACCAAATTTGCTAGCAAGCCACATTTAAGTTCTCCATTCACGGTATAAAAAAAGCGTGACTCCAGGCCTTCATTTACAATCAAATGAGGCCACATGACGGAGCTTGATATCTTTTTGCTTAATAGCTTCCATGACCATACATGGCATAATGGTTGAACTGGAAAATACAAAGTCCTGCTCTATTTCTTCTATTTGCATACGGAGTATCCAAGATTGCAACCCCAAATCTTCCTGAACAAATCTTCATGCATAGTGTAACTCCAAACTCAACAGGATCCAACAGATAAACCAGGCTAAAACAAAGGTGGAGAGATGCTAGCACCAGGCAGTTGCTCCACACCTACTGCTTTAATGTCAGGAACAGCTAGATAGTAACAGGAGCTTCAGGTTCTTCCGTTTGCACAATAGCTGCCCTGCATCCTGAAAGCAAAGCCTTACACCCCCCAAATGCTGTGTATGATATAGCAACATTGTGCTTTGAGATTCTGGGACGTTTAAACGCAAAAATCGTAAAAAAGGCAATTAGCAGACAAACGTCCCTAAAAAATGTCCTGGTGACGTAATGAACGAATACGAGGAAAGCATTGTGTGTTTCGCTTTAGGCTCATGTTTCTCCTTTTCATTTTATATGAGGTTTTGCTCATGAAGGTAAAAGGAACTTTCTCAAGAGATGTTCCTTCATAACACAGCAACACTCCAATCCACCAGCTAGTCTCGTTTCCAGCATTAGCATTTTAATAACACTTGGTTACTGCAAAGCTAAAAGGAGTGTACACTGTAGATCCCTTGCACAGCACACAGCCTACTGAAGAAACACACCCAGAAGACTTCTCTATTAAGGGACACCTT
Organism: Silurus meridionalis; assembly: GCF_014805685.1. Taxonomy (NCBI): domain Eukaryota; kingdom Metazoa; phylum Chordata; class Actinopteri; order Siluriformes; family Siluridae; genus Silurus; species Silurus meridionalis. The sequence goes on from NC_060903.1 coordinate 17,948,315, forward strand.
GGATGCTCTACTGCATGGCCTTAGATAGTGGTTTAGAAACAGAAGGTTGAGGAAATTATACTCCACACACACACACACACACACACACACACACACACACACACACACGCACACAAAAACAACACACACACACACACACACACACACACACTGGATGGTGATTCTAAGCTTGTTGATGCAAGGATATGAGGAATGCACGGTGTATATTGTTCTAATTCTCACAGCACTGCCTGCTGAAGAAAAAAAAGGTTGTAACACACCCAGAAGATCTCCCTGAGGCCATGAGGTAAATGTAGGAAGATGTGTAGCATGGAGTATGATGGAGTATAATAGAGTATATATATATATATATATATATATATATATATATATATATATATATATATATATATATATATAATTTCCTCAACCTTCTATATATATATATAAAAAGCTCAGATGCTGGTGGATCGCACATAATCGATGTGGTTATAATGGATGCACAAGGGTTCCCCTGTGCACAGGGAGTCCCAAAGCCACGCGCTTCCTTTCATCTCATTAAATGGACGAGAAGGAGAAGGAGAAGGCGAGGGCTCACCTCCATATCTGGCCGAGCTGCATGATGTGAATGACGGACTGTAAGAGCCAGAGGCAGAAGGAGCAGGGCGCCGAGCGCTTCTCGTTAGTCCTGCCGTTGCCGCTGCTGCTGCTGACGTCGGCGGCCGCGGTGTCGCTCTCCGAGGTGCTGAAGTCGTGCACGAACCAGCGAAAGCTAAAGACCTGCACAGAGACGGAGCCGAGCGCCACGAAGAACAGCGTCAGGCCGAACCACCAGTAGTCGCGGCGCAGGTAGTAGTCTACAGAGAGCCACACGTCCGTGGCTACGTCGGCGAAGTACACGGCGGCCGCCGCCACCAGCCACAGACCGTCCCAGGCGCCGTACCGCCGCCGCTCTCCGCCGAGCCGCAGGCACGTCGAGTCCTCTGGACCGCAGCAGCGCGCCTCCCCGCGCGTGAAATCTGCTTCGCCGCTGCCCGAGCCCGGTCGCGAGCCCGCCGCCAGCCCCGGCACCGAGCCCGAGTGGTCCGAGTTCTGCAGGGGCGTAAACGCCACGTCGCTCTTCTTCATCTTCAGCACGCCGTCCGATTTGGCCGCCATCGCAGCGGCTTCGTCAACGCCGTTCCCGTTTTCCCCTCCTTTTTCTTTTCTCTTCCTTCTTTTTTCTCTCTCTTTCTCTCTCTCTCTTCCTTTCCCTCTCTCTTACACTCTGTGTTTTTTTTACTTTCCCCCCCACGTCCCTCCTGTCTGCCTCCTGTCTTTCCCTTGGGCGGAGAGACGCTGGGGCTGGGCTGAGAGAGAGAGAGAGAGAGAGAGAGAGAGAGAGAGAGAGAGAGAGAGATCGTCTTCCGCCAGCTACACGGCGCCGCCTGCGCATCACAAAGCGCCGCTTCCTTTTTTTCCGGAGCGCCTGCGAAACCTTACGCTCGCATTCTCCTCCTCCTCCTTCCTCCCTCCGTCCCTCTATCCCTCCATCCCTTCCTCCATTCCATCCTCCTCCTCCTCCTCCCATCCGCTTAAAACCATGACATCATCTCTTTGCACATTGCCCGTCGCTCATCAGGCTTCTTCCTCACGGCTTCCCCACATCCTGTACATGCTTCTGCCGCGTGCGTGCTGCACTTTTCATTATTTTGCATCTGGAGCATCTGCAGCACGCATTCATGCTTCCTGGTGGAGTCTATCAGACACTTCCTGCATGCATGATCGATCTACTTTCCTACAGGATTCTCAGTTTTGTGTGTGAAGGAGGTGTGATCAGGGAGGAAGGTGAGACCACATCCACCAGAGAGATACAAAACTCCACAAAGGAAGGAGAACCACATTCCTGCTCGGGTTCTGGCTGCTTAGTCACACCACAACACAGTACACACCATAACACACCATAACACTACACACTACTAAACACAATAACACTACACAACACACTCCACTACACAACATAACACACTACACTCCACAACACACTCCACTCTACTATAATCTACACAACACTGCAACCACATCACATCACACACCCCTCAGCATGAAGCAGCTGCGATGATATGGTGTCTGCACGCCCTCCTTTGGCCGGTATCTCACACACACACACACACACACACACACACACACACACTGTCAGGCAGCAGAGAGACCCACCACCCGTCTCCTTCAGGAAGACCTAAGGCTTGGCTTAAGACATGGCTGAGTTTTACTGACCTCACTGCTACACACACACACACACACACACACACACACACACACACACATTATAACACACTCTTTCTTAAACAAACTTATACACACACTTTCTCCTTTTACACACACACACACACACACACACACACACACACACACTCTCTCTCTCTCTCTCTTTCTCTCTTTCTTTATGAGATTTGTGTAATTACAGGTTTCAGAATTTTTTGGGGCTGAAATTTAGACTAAAATGTGATTGGACAAGAATGAGAGAGATACACACAATTCCACTCTGCTTCCATCTCCCAGATTATTCCCTCTCTCCAAAACACATTTCCACAAGTCTTTCTACCAGAAACGCACAACAGTCCATTACATCCACACTCGTAGTTGGTCCATGTCTGATAAGACGTCTGTTTTTTTTTGTTTGTTTTTTTAATAAAGCACAGTGTTGGTGCAGGGCAGAGCCCCTCCTCCTCGTGCAGCCTCGATATAATCACCACTGTCTTTTCACATCGATCTTCCTCGAGTGTTCTTCAGAGGACTATAGCCGGATCCCCAGAGCCAGATTGATTCTTTATGACAATAGTGATCTCACGGCGCAGTCATCACGCTAAGACCAAACCCGCCGCTCGCATCGGCCATCCTGGGGCCTGAACTCAAGTCCTGAGACGCTGAGAAAAAAACTCTTATGCTCTGTTACATCAGAAAATCACAGATCATTTCCCTATGACAACATGCAACAGAAAACCGGTGTGTTTCTTTAATCCTTTATATACACCGTGTGGCCAAAAGTATTGGGACAACCTACATTTCCAGTCGTATGTGATTCTTCACTAAATTGTCTGAGACACACGATTGTATCAAACGTCTTTGGATGCAGCAAGACATTTTCCCTTCACTTGAACTAGGGGCCTCCTGTGAGAGGTGGTTAAAGCATTGGACTTTGAATATGACGTTTGTCAGTTCAAATCCCAACCACACTAAGATGCCACTCCTGGGCATTTGCAAATTTGCTGTGGTATAGGAATAAATAAAAAAAAACCCACACTTCGGGGCATGGTGTTATGGGTAAATAATGAGTAATGGTTAATTCCTTTCATACGATCAGGTGTAACATTATGACCATCTGCCTAATATTTTGTTTGTCTCCTATTGCTGCCAAAACATTTCTGACCCGTCAGATAATCAGTGTTATTCCCTGGTCATAATGTTATAATGTCAGATTGGAATGTTTGATCTTTGCCTGGTTTGTGCTGCATAAAGCTTTTCTCTCATTTTAATCCAGGATGCGAGTGAAGCATCACCGAGGCCGGCATGCTGCGGTTGCTCGGCAACCGATCTGTATTTCTCAGGCTCCGAGCGAGAGCCTCGAGTGGCACAGCAACCGGAAGTGATTCTCACACGACTCACACCTGGTACACCTGAGCTAAAGATCGCCTTCAAACACACCAAACTTTCCCCAACTGTCAGAAACGTCTTCCAAAACGTCAGATCTGATCCGATCCGGCTTTGAAACTAACGCAGACTACAAGGAGCTGAGCACAAGCGACATGGGAAGTTAATTAGTGATGCATAATCGCTGTCTAATTTGCTTTTGTTCTTTCGTTCCTGGCATGCAAAAAAAAAGGGGGTGATGGTGTCGAGGCAGGTGCTTTTCAAGAATGCAGAAGTAATGCATTCAGTTATGATTTCTGTTTCTGCCAATCTGTCACTTGGTTCTGCTAGACTAACAGCCGTTGGCATGGAAACCTCCTCTCATAGCTGAGCTTTTTGGGTCTGTGTGTGTGTGTGTGTGTGTGTGTGTGTGTGTGTGTGTGTGTGTGTGTGTGCACGTAAGGACCCTGTCACACTCAAGCATGATCTCAGAGGCACCGAGGCACCGAAGCTGACGATCAGAGCATCAGAGGTGAGATCGTTTAATTTCATCAGCGTTCTATTACTTTCAAAATAAGGCATATATTTAAATAAAAGAAACGAAAAGATGGACAGAGCAACATGTTGGGATGAAGACCTCCTGGGGTGCTCGCTGTTCACGACCCACGCCTTGGCCACTTTTTCAGATTTCCGTCTAAATTTAGATCTGTGATGTAACTGTGATTTTATACCTGACACATTTCGACATGTAAAGAAAAACTCTAAAACATAATAAATACATAATATGGCCAATATGGTTTGTGGACACCCGACTGCTATGTTCTTCTTTTCGAACATCGCAGTCCACACTTCTCTATTTGCTGTTATAATAAACTTCACTCTTCTGAGAAGATGTTGTGGAGATTCATTCAGCTAGAAGGGTGTTAGTAACGTCAGGTAGTCATGTAGGTGAGAAGGTGAGGAGGCCTGGGGTGCAGTCAGTGTTCACCTTCATTCATAGTTCAATAGGGTTGGAGCTCTATAGTAGGAGATCTTCCACTCTAACCCATGGAAAGCAGATCTTTAGCAACTTACATTAGAGCAACTTACATTTATCTCAAGCATACAATTGAGCAGTTATGGGGTAAGGGCCTTGCTCAAGGGGCCCAGGATCTGGAATTTGAACTCATAAACTTTAGATCCAAAGCCTTAACAGGTTTGGGTCTCGTAGTTCAAGCAAAGAGAAAAATCCCATGCTCCTACATCCAAAGACGTCCGATATGATTGTTTTGGGAAACATTTAGTGAAGAGCCACACATGGTGGGGAAATTTATTTTTTAAATTTTGCCTTCTTATGCAGTAAAAGTATGCACTCTTCACAAAACTCCTCCTCCAGTGTTATAGGAAACCAACCGGTTACCATAGCGATACTTGTCTCAGCACTAATCTACACTGAGTCTAATCTGGGATGCTGTGTAGGAAGAATACCAGGTGAACTGGAATACAGTAGTTGTGATTAGATCTCTGTTACTTCCTGGTATGCTCTTAGCTCCGCCCCTTTCACCTGGACTTCTTTAGTAGCTCCACCTTTCCATCAGTAATCCCAGGTGTTCATTGTCTCACTGTGTGTGTGTAATACATTCATCCCTTTGTGTGTCTCTGTTTGTTTTGGTTTGTTTAATACCCATGGATTGTGTTTCCTCTTTACCTTTAATTAATATAGCAGATGTCCCTGGACTTCTCCCGTCTCGACTCTCAGGGTCCTCATCAGATGCGTCCGCTGAACCTCCATCGCTGTTACACAATGATAAATAATAGCTGCATTATTGAAGTGATGCGGATTCACTGTGATATCCGAAATAAAACACATTTTCTACCCACTTTTCATGAGTTCATGTGATACACACAGGTGACTTTAATCAACTGACTGGTGATGCTTGTAGTTTTACTTGTATGCAGTGGTGGATGAAGTACACAAACCATGTAGTTGATTAAATGTAGAGCTAAGTAAAAGGGTCCCTTTAGACTTTCAGCAAAAGTACAAAATGATTTACCTTCAAATCTACTTAAGTATCCAAAGCACTATGATTTATTATGACTATAATGTTCCTATTATCATTTTTATTATAAGTTATTATTATACGTTTATTATAAGTAACATCATTTTATTATTTATTAGGACTCTTGACTTAATTAACTCAGTTTATGTGAAAAGACTCGAATGTGACTCTATTAATAGAATGATATTAATGACTTAAACACTTGATTTCTATTAATCATTAGCCCAAAACCTTATTTTCAACTACTTCCGTAAAATGGTGTAAATGAGGTCACGTGTGTGGTGGTGAGGTCGAGTCTGGAGTTTCTTCATCATTTATTCTAAATGTTCTGCTTGATGTTGAACTGATGCTGAACTGTATGTTGATCAGTAGATGCACCAAGCCCCAATCAGAACACGTGTAAAACAGAGCGTGCGCTCGATCCTGATTGGTGACTCGCTGCGTGTTTCACCTAAAAGGTTTTTATCCTCATAAATAAAAAGGAACGACTGATTTCCATAAATGTAGTTGAGTAAAAAGTCAAATATTTGAAAACATGATAAGTTACAGCAAAAGCCTCCCCAAATGGAAAAACTTCAGTAAAGTACAGATACGCAAAAAAGCTACTTAAGTACAGTAACAAATTACGTTTACTGTCCACCACTGGTTATATACAATGACTACTTTATGTGTATTTTTTATATTTGCTCAAAATTATGCAGACTATTTGGATATGTATGAGATTTTTTTTTTGTATTTTTTTTAAATGTGGAGAAAAAAAAAGGTGAAAACTTTCCAAACCAACATGGGATTTTGTATCTAAATACAAATCTAAACTCCAAGAATATTCTAGATTATGGCGCAATTCCAAATCAAGCACATTTACGAAAAAAAGTGTTATAGAAGTACCTGGAAAAAAGTATTGGCACACCTGAATTCTCCCACCATTCTCCAAACAAAGTTAGAGGCATAATGTGAACGCTGACTGCACCCCAGGTCTCCTCACCTCACCTACATCAGTAATTGACTTCACTAACACCCTTGTGGCTGAATGAATCGCCACAAATAAAAAAATAAGAGCAAACGGAGACTAAATGTGGAATAGGACGTCCAAAAAGAAGCATATAGCAAAAAAAGGTGTCCACAAACCTTCCATTTTTCAGCGTTACTAATTTGGTCGCTCATTAAACCTTCTCCTGCTTTCTTCCATTTTTTATCCCGGCTTTCTGAAGCATCTAATGAAAAAATACTAATTAAAGAAGCATTAGTGTTGGCTATTCAAATAAAAATTCCATGTTTTATTTTCTAGGAATTATACATTTTGTTCTTTTTTATGCTCGCTATCAATTTATTTGCACCCAGTCATCGGCATTCTGCCCGATTTGTTCGCCTCGTTCTGCAAGGTAATGAAGGTTAAAGTGGGAGACGAGGCGCATGTTAAAAAGCTTCTCCTCTCACAGCGGCTGAGGCCGTGACCCCCGGCCCTCTGCGGATCGACTGGCAGACTGGCATCTGGATGAATATGCATAAAGCTCAGGTTGGGGAAGAGGAAAAAAACCTTCACAGGTAGCTCTTAAACACACATACGCAAGTCCACGAGCAGGAATTTGATTACAACTACAATGAGAGTGATGGCAGGTATCCAGCATTATACACATGTCACAGTGCATCGAAAACTGCTAACCATGAGGAACATGACGAACTTTGAAGCTTGGTTCACTCTTCTTCTTCTTCTTCTCCTTCTTCGGCTTCTCCCATTAGGGGTCGCCACAGCGGATCATCCATCCCCCCCCCTCCCCCTCCCCCTTATGTTCAAAAGCTGCCACGTGCTATTAGCAAAATTAATGGCACCCTGCTCTGATTTTGAGAGCTTTCTGTGGACATCCTAATAAATGAAGGTGGCGCTGGAGGTTCCTCAGAAGGTGAGTTCTCTTACTTCTTTTTGCAACATAGTAACACAACATAGTCTATGTTGATGTGAATGAAAGATTTTTTTTGAGTGTATAGCGTTTCTAGCATGTGTGTGTGTGTGTGTGTGTGTGTGTGTGTATGTGTGTGTGTTTAAACAAACAAACAAACAAAGAAACACAAATAAATGAATGAGTAGTGGTTTGGTAATTTTTATCATAAAATTACAATAAACCCAGTGTCTGATTTTTGAACATGTTGCAACATATTTGATCACAATTTCATGTTTCAAACATTTATTTCATTATTAAAATCCAACCAAATAAAAAGAAGAAATCTGTCTGAAGGTAAATCTTGAGGACAAACATCTAAAAACAGGATGAAATGTTTCTCAAATAAAACCAACATTTATATATATATATATATATATATATATATATATATATATATATATATATATATATATATATATATATATATATGGGGTGAGTGGAGAAGTGGTAGATGATGGAGGGATCAGTGGTAGAAGATGGAGGTATCGGTGGAGAAGTGGTGGAGGATGGAGGGATCAGTGGTAGAAGATGGAAGGAGCAGTGGAGAAATGAAAGATGATGAAGAGATCAGTGGTGCAGTGGTAGATGATGGAGGAGCAGTGGAGAAGTGGTAGATGACGGAGAGAGCAGTGGAGAAGTGGTAGATGATGGAGGGAGCAGTGGAGAAGTGGTAGATGATGGAAGGAGCAGTGGAGAAGTGGTAGATGATGGAGGGAGCAGTGGAGAAGTGGTAGATGACGGAGAGAGCAGTGGAGAAGTGGTAGATGATGGAGGAGCAGTGGAGAAGTGGTAGATGATGGAAGGAGCAGTGGAGAAGTGGTAGATGATGGAGGGAGCAGTGGAGAAGTGAGTGCCTTGAGGTAGGGGGTTGCTTGTTCTTTTTTTGGTTTGATGCTCCAGGAAGCCAGTGAGAGGAGAGCAGAAGTGTGGTGGTAGAAGGAGGAGCAGGAGAACGTAGGAAGGTTGAGAACGAGTCTGGATGTTTGCCATAACTTTAATAGACTTTGCATTTTAATTTAAAAGCATCAGTTCAGGAGAGAAAAAATTACCTTCATGTACAAATCAATGAGAAATTACAGAACATCCTCCTTAATGATTACTGCACCCAAAGACCTGCACAGGAGTGTCTGAAGATCAAACAGAAATAAAATCATGCTGTGATCTTTGCTAATCAAATAAAACCCTTAATTATTTTAAAATACATGAGTGGAAAGATAAAACGCAGTAAAATAAATGTAAATAATGTTCTTCATTTCTTGCGTGGGACTTTATCACCCAGAGGAACCTCGTCCATGAGTTTCTGCACACAGGAGGAAACAAAACGTGTTGATCACGCTTTATTGTAAAATATAATAATCCCCCCCACCCAAAAAAAAGGTGTCCTAATACTTTTAGCCACATTGTATTGATTATAAATGAAGTTTGATGAACTCACCTTCAGCAGTCGCGTGTAGAACGTCCTGTCTTCCTCTGCATCCCCCTGCATCAGCTCTACTTGGTATCTCCTGCAGGCCAGGAGCAGCTCATTGGCCTCGAACAGAGGGGCAGGGTCAATGGAGTGGCCATTGATGAGGCTTACCAGGTACTCGCGGTAGTGTTTTCTACAAAAAGACGTCACCATGATGTACACGTGTGTGTGTGTGTGTGTGTGTGTGTGTGTGTGTGTGTGTGTGTGTGTGTGTGTGTGTGTGTGGTGTTACATGTTTAAATATTAGCTGCTGTAAAATAACTTGTAGAAAAAATGTCCTCACTCGCAGAGTCCCGCCTGACCAGGCTGAGTCTGAGCTCCACACGCCGAGTCCGTCTGACACGTACCGTCATCCTTCTGCTCTATCACACCACACACACCTATCTCACACACACACACACACACACACACAGAGGCAGACTGAGAGAGGTTTCATAAACAAAAAAAACGTGGGGAAGTGGAAAACTGTAACTGTAATCCTGTCAATCCAAAGAAAGAAAAGGAGAGAGAGAGACAGAGAGACAAAAAAAAACAAAAAGAGAGAGAGAGAGAGAGAGAGAGAGAAAGAGAGAGAGATGCAGTGAAGGAAGGAAAAGAAAGAAAACTGACAGTCAGATAGATATATGGACAGACAGATTGACAGACAAACAGATGGATGGATGGATAGATGGATGGATGGACAGACAGATAGAAGAAAAGACAAACTGACAGTCAGATAGATGGTTGAATGGATGGACAGAAAAGACAGATATAAATAAGTAAATGAAAGAAATCAAGATAAAAAAATTAAAATGAACAGATAAAAGATAACAGACAGAATAAAGAGTGTTGATGCATTTAACAGAGCAGTGTGTGTGTGTGTGTGTGTGTGTGTGTGTTGTGTTGTGTGTGTGTGTGTGTGTGTGTATGTATGTGTGTGAGTGAGATGTATCAGTGAATAAATGTGTGAATGGAAGTGTTTGAAGGCGTAGGTGTGTTTGTTTTCACGGTTCTTGCACAGACTCGTGTTCTGCTCTGAGTCAGGAGAACTGATCAGTGTTTAACTCAGACTCTCTCACACACACACACACACACACACACACACACACACACACACACACACACACCCTCCATTACACACACATACTGACTAACACACTATATATGGAAGATCATACAAACAAACAAAATTAGACACATGTTAAGAGAGGTATGTGTGTGTGTGTGTGTGTGTGTGTGTGTGTGTGTGTGTGAGAGAGAGTGCATGTTCCTGCAGAGACGGACCTGTCTGTGTTCCTGGAGGAACATCGGTGTTGAAGGCTACGCTGCATTTCTGCAAAGAGACAAAGCTGAGAATAAAACTGCATATAGAACTGTGAGAACAGAACAACTGCGGTGTGTGTGTGTGTGTGTGTGTGTGTGTGTGTGTGTGTGTGTGTGTGTGTGTGTTACCTGCAATAAGGCCTGCAGTCTGGCCGGCTCCCAGTCACGCAGGTAAAACAGACAATCTCTCGGGTGATGAGCGTGAAGACCAGTCACACTGCACTGAGGCACCGCACATGTCTGCAACACACACACACACACACACACACACACACACACACACACACACACACACACACAAACTGAGTGAGGAAAACATGAGGGAGAACATGGTGAGATAAATGAGAACATGGTAAGAAATAAATCGTGAGTAGAAAATGGTCAAGAGAACATGAGGAGAATAGGAAGAATATGGTGAGGAGAACATGTTCAGGAGATATATGAAGCAGAATATGGTGAGGGGAACATGAATGAGTATACTGTGAGGAAGACATGGTGAGAAGAACATGGTGGGAAGAACGTGAAAAACAGTCAGAAGCAGAGAGCATGGTAAGGAAAAAAATTATGAAAGAAAAAAAGAACATGGTCAATAGAATATGGTGAGGAGAACATAATTAGAGGAATAGAAAGGAAAACATGGTGGGAAGAACATAATGAGGAGAAGGTCAGAAGAATGTGAGGGGAATAGGAAGAACAATATGGTGAAGAGAACATGAGGAGATATGTAAAGGAGAATATGGTGAGAGAAAACATGGTGAGAAGAACATAGTCAGGAGAACCTGGTGAAAAAAAACATGAAAAACAGTGTGGTACAGAGAGCATGGCGAGCAGAACATGAAGGTGTTGATGTTCTCAGGAACTCACTGTGTGGAAAGGGTTGTTGCAGCCGCTGCAGAACTGATAACGACACTGAGAGCAGCTGAAGTGCATACAACCTCCACGAGCCAGAGCATACTGAAACCTGCAGTTAGGACACGCTGAGAGAGAGAGAGAGAGAGAGAGAGAGAGAGAGGAGGAGAAGAAAAAAAAAGGAAGAGGGAGAGAAGGAAAGAGAGGAACGACAAATAGAGTAAAACAGAAAATGAGAAAATTAAAGAGAGAAAACAAGCAGTAATTGCTACACACACACACACGTCACCTCCCTCTCTCTTTTCTGCTGTGTGTGCGTGAGTGTGTCTGTGTGTGTGTGTGTAAGAGGAGAAGGTCATGCTCTGTTCAGACCCGGGTTCCTGCAGGTCATGTTCTCAGGACAGAGCTGTCTGTGTTACTGCTCCTGCTGTTATCTTTATTAATAAGAGATTCAAACAGCCTGGAGGAGTGTGATGATGATGATGATGATGATGATGATGATGGTGGTGGTGATGGTGATGATAATGGTGGTGATGATGATTGTGGTAGTGATGATGATGATGATGGTGGTGGTGATAGTGATGAGGGTGATGATGGTAGTGATAATGATGTTGGTGATGGGGTAGTGGTGATAGTGATGATGATGATGACGGTGATGATGATAATGGTGGTAGTGATGATGGTGATGGTAATGTTGATGATGGTGGTGATGATGATGACGGTGGTGGTGATGATGATGGCGGTGGTAGTGATGATGATGGTGATGGTGGTAGTGATAATGATAGTGATGATGATGATGACAGTGGTGGTGATGATGATAGTGGTAGTGATGATGATGTTGATGGTGGTGGTGAGTGTGGTGATGATGGTAATGTTGATGATGGTGGTGATGATAGTGATGATGTTGATGGTAATGATGTTAATGGTGGTGATGATGAGGATGGTGATGTTAAAGATGATGATAGTGATAATGATGATGGTGATAATGGTGAAGATGGTTGTGATGGTGGTGATGATGATGTGATTATAGCAGTGATGATGAAGGTGATGATAGTGATGATGACTCACTGATTCCGTTGTCACGCAGGTAACCAGCTAAACCCTGACGCTGATACTCGGGATCATTTTCACGTTTCCACAACTGGAACTGTTCACACGACAGGCCAACATGCTGAGCCTCCCACTGTACACACACACACACACACACACACACACACACACAGAGAGAAAGTCAGTGTGTTACTAATGTGTGTGTGTGTGTGTGTGTGTGTGTGTGTGTGTGTGCACACCCATTCAGCCGTACTACTTACAGGTTTCTTGCACTTTGCGCAGAAGCTGTTCCGGCACTGCAGGCAGGTGACCTTGAGCTGATCTCCATCATAGATAAAACCATACGAACACTATGACGAGAGAGAGAGAGAGAGAGAGAGAGAGAGAGAGAGAGAGAGAGAGAATTTTCTTTCATTTAATATCACTCTACTCACTTTCCTTATTTATTTATTTTTAAAATAATAAAAAAATCTTTTTTTTTTCACTTTTTTCACTGCTCACTTTCATTCTTAATTTTACTATCATTCTTCTTAATCCTTTCTTTCTTTCTTTCTTTGTTTCACTGCTCACTTCATTCCGTTCACATCATTCTACTCACTTTTCTTTTTAGTTTTCTTTTGTGCATGTGTGTGTGTGTGTGTGTGTGTGTGTGTGTGTGTGTGGTGTGTGTGTGTGTGTGTGTGTCTGTGTCTGTGTGTGTGTGTCTGTGTGTGTGTGTGTGTGTGTGTGTGTGTGTGTGTCTGTATGTGTGTGGGACTCACATGGCTGCACCACAGGAACTTTGGGTCTTTGATGAGTGCCTGTTCAGTCAGTTTCTTGTGGAAAAGATCATAGACCTCGGGCTCCAGGCACTCCCTCAGCTACACACACACACACACACACACACACACACACACACACACACACACACACACACACACACACATTAAACATTCTCTTTGCCTTAAAGTACATTATTAATAATACAATGTAATGTTTTTTCCTGTTAGTGTTGCCATAGATCAGCGCTGTACTGTAATAATAATAATAATAATAATAATAATAATAATAATAATAATTAACAGGTTGTTTACAGTGCAGTGTTTCTGCTAGCATTTATTTTCACACTACTATAAGACAGAACTTAGACTTAAGACAGTTCATTGGTAGGACAGATACAGTTCCTAAGAGACATGTCTCCGTACCTGGATGTCCAGAGTGGAGAAGTAGCTGTTCAGGTGTTCGGGGTCGTTGATGTCGGGTTCGGAGCACACAGGACACACCATGTCCCTGATGTGTTTATCTCTCACCGCGATAGTGAAGTGCTGCTTAAAACACTCACAGCACACAGAGCACTGACACGACGTCAGAGACTGCATCTGAGGGAGAGAAGGAGGAAGAGGAGGAAGAGGAGGAAGAGGAAACGGAAGTGGCAAAAGGATGAAGTGATAAAAGGAAGAAGAGAAATAGGAGGAGAAGAGTAAGAACAAGCGGAAAACAACATGTAATGCAAAATAATAACAGTGATGTGTGTGTGTGTGTGTGTGTGTGTGTGTGTGTGTGTGTGTGTGTGTGATTGTGTGTGTGTTTGTGTGTGTGTGTGTGTGTTACCTTGCTGTGAGGAAACAAGGACAGACAGATAGGACACTCTTTCGCCAAAACACGACGTATGAAGTCACGGTCATGTGACTCACGCACGGCCTGTACCACATCCTCCAGCGTGTAGGGGGCACCAGGGTCACGCAGCAGAGACAGGGCTAGCTCACAGCGCCCCCAGCTGGGCAGGTTGTACATGGCGAGGAGCCTGCGACACACGCGCTGAAACACACACACACACACACACACACACACACACACACACACACACACACACAATCAATGCTGCTAATAATAAACGTAAATTCAAATCCAGCTCATGCAGTTGAAACCTGAGAAGTGTGTGTCCTCACACCTGTTTGTCTGGGTGGTTGATATCGATCGTGGGTTCGGGCTCGTCGCTCCACATGCGCTTGTGGAAAGACTCCAGCAGGGGGCGCTGCAGCAGCACCAGTGCTCCTCTCACCTCACCGCCACTCTGCCTCAAAGCCTCCTCACAGGCAGCCGTGTCAGTGAAGCCAATAGAGGCTAGCTCCTTTACCTAACACACACACACACACACACACACACACACACACACACTTAGTTACTTTCCTTAATTCTTTCTTTCTTTAACTATAATTCTGCTAATTTTTTTCTTTCTTTCTTTCTTTCTTTCTTTCTTTCTTCTTCTTTCTTTCTTCTTTCTTTCTTTCTTTCTTTCTTTCTTTCTTTCTTTCTTTCTTTCTTTCTTCTTCTTTCTTTCTTTCTTTCTTTCTTCTTCTTTCTTTCTTTCTTTCTTTCTTTCTTTCTTTCTTTCTTTCTTTCTTTCCTATTTTTACTGTCATGCTGCCACCTTTTTTATTACATTTTTTTCTTTCTTTCTTTTACCACCATTCTGCTAAATTTTTATTTCTTTTTACACACATGGTTGGAAAAGTTGGGTGTCCCAATACTTTTGGCCATATAGTGCAAGAAGTTCGCCTTTACGAGCGCCGTATCCTGAAACTCACCCTAGCGAGACGGTCCCTGAGCGCTTGCCGTGCTGCTTTCTCGTTGTCGCCCCCTGCTGTGAGCCAGGCCTGCTTGGCCTCAGCTCTGGATAAAGGCACTGAGGTCTTCTGGAGCTCGTTGTGGTGCACGGCAGATGTTTGGAGAGGTTTAGGTTCGTGCTGGAACGAGGCAGCCATGGCACAGATCTCGTCCAACCTGTGCGGCAACTCCGTCTTCAGCCAATCGTACGGAGTCCCGCTGATCCCACCCGAAACCCGCAGACTCGTGTACACCTCTTCGGGGCTCACGCCTTTTCCCTCACCCTCCTGAGATAAAAAGATAAATAATAATAATAATAATAATAATAATAATAATAATACTATATCTTTGTTATTCTAAAAGTTTGAACGTTACGTACTCGGATCAACGTGATCAGTTTAAGACCCTCCTCCCGCATCAGTCTCTGCCTCTTCAAATCCGGATCCTCCACTGGCTCAATTTTCGGAGTGATATTCTTAATTGGGGAAGGTGGGCGGGGTTTTGAAGGTGAAGGGGTGGAGTCAGATCTGGCCAGGTCGCACATTTCGCAGCGGGGCGACGGCGTGTGGTTGGCGTAAGTACAGAACTGACAGATCCACTGAAACGCAGAGAAATAAAAAAAAAAGTAAAGAAATTGAGAGAAATAAGAATGGGATGCTATAAATTCACACAGATGGCTGCTTAGCAGGTGTCTCTTCAAGTTAAAAATATAGTTTGCACGTTTGCGCTGGTTTGTGAACGGATAGACGCGATAAAATCGGCAGCAACACAAAAACAATGCAGACGAAGTATTAAATAAAATCATGCCTCCTAATATTTAGAAAGAAAGGTTGTTTCTTTCAAAATATTAATAATATTAATAATAATAATATATATTTTTATATATTACTTTATGGAAGGTATTGGGTTTATGAGGAATTTTGTGTAGAAGAAGGATTATTCACTTCCAAATTAAATTACTTTCACAATAGCGACACCCACAGGTGAACAGTGTGTAGTGTTATATTTCATGACATGACTTGATTCATCTAAATGGCACTTTAGGGTTTCACTCATCAGGATTTGATTGGAGATTTGGAATTTGAAGAGCGTTTAAAAAAAAAAAAGCTACTTTTTCCTCTCATTGTGGACGGAAGGCCAAAACTGAGAAAAAAATACATTTTTTCAAACTAAAAGATATCAGTGTGGACGCGGCCTTAAGCAGCTCATGGAGTGGGACACGTGCCATAAAGGTTGAGTGTACCTGCCCGGTGTCGAACAGTCCTGCAGGAGCCGGCGTGGGTCGCGAGGGCGTCACGGGAGGGCGTGTAGCCAGACGGGGGCGCTCACACACCTCGCACAGTATACTGCTGCTCGAGTTCACCACAGTGCAGCTCTTACACTGCCACTCTGATAAAACACGCAGCAAACCGTGAACAAGCTTCAATTCACACAAACATAATGTTTCACACCTCAACCTGATTTACATGTAAATGAATTCTTAGGCACTTAATAATTTCTAACATTTCAGATATAGCACAAACAAAGCGGTTGAATTTAATTACTTTTTTGATTGATTAACATATAAATAAAGGCATATAAGAATGCAGCTTGGCATTTTATTCAGAACTTCTAAACTCTTCCTGTAGCAGAAACCCCACATGGGGACTAGTTTTTAAATCATGAAGAAGCTTCGGGTGCAGGAGAGAAGCTCTGTATAACGTTTACAGTGTTTTAGCCCTGAGCTCCACACCACAGACAGAATAAACGATGTGCATCGTGATAACTGACCTGTGATGGTAGACGGCTGAGGAGGATCTTCCTGTACAGCCGGGGCGGCTGCGGCCAGACGAGGGCGCTCACAGGTGTTACACAACACCTGCTGCATTGTGTTCACCGTGGTGCAGTACGAACAAAGCCACGTGGCCAGAGACGCGCTGCGAGGGGAGAAATTAACAGCCAGCGGGGTTATTTTGCGTTCTAAATCGACATCTTTCTAACTATACTGTATACAGCCAAAAGTATTGGGACACCCGACTTTCCTGCCATGTGTGGTTCTTTCACATTGTCTTATCACAGTGAGATCCACACAAGTGTTTAGAATGTGGGAAGAGTGGAGGTTATTATAACAGCAAATTAAGACTAAATGTGGAATGGTACAGCGTTCCTATATATAGATACATGAAGTCCCGAAGATTTTGATTCATCTGAAATGCTGTGCAATGAACAAAAAAAACTAATGTGAGTTTACCTGAGTGTTTTGGAGGTCCTCGGGGCCGCCACTGGGATCCTCTTGTGTGTTGCACGAGCTGGGTGTGAGTGGAAGAGACGGTCGCACTCTGAACACAGACGCTGACAGCAGGTAGCGCAGTGTGCCGCCACGGGTAAGATCCCACAAATGCTGCAGTTCTCTTCACAGACAGCTGAGGAAGACACACAAACTCTTTCATACATAAATGATTTAGAAACACAATTTTTCTCTTCTTCCCCCCTTTAAACTTTCTAATACTTTGTGATGTAAGAAAAGGCCAGGTTGTGTATGAGACGAGCGTTTACCTGGTGTCCTGGTGGGTGTGGGGGAGGAGAGAGACAGCAGTGCTGAGGGTTGGGATGGAGACAGAGTGGGCAGAGTGGGCAGGGAGAGTATCTCCCACTGTGTTTCACTGGACGGAGAAATGCCTACAGCGTCTGTGCTCACATCGTTATCACCGTCCTGTCAGAGCGACACGTAACCACGTCACATAATCAGGGCAAATGAACACTTCACGTAAGATCACAATCACGTCAGATAAACACGTCGCATAACATCACATAATCAAGGTCACGTGATCACGTCACAATCACGTCTCATAGCGTCACATAATAACATCACACACAGTAACCAAGCCACATTATCAGGTCACATGATCGCGTCACATCGTCCGTTAATCAATAAAGAACGCTCTGCTTGGTGAACTTTTGTTGGTCTCTCTTTCTTCCAGCACAGAACCAGTGAGACTTGTTACAGTCACATACCCACGTCACATAATAACGTCACATAATTACGTCATACACAGTTATAGAAAGTGTGTATTGTTTGTGGTGAAATACCTTCTGAGCGAGAGCTGGGATGAGTCTCTCAAAGAACTCTGGGTGAGGATGAGCGTCCTGCACAAACAGCATATTATTGTTATTATTATTATTATTATTATTATTATTATTATTATTATTATTATAGAAGCACATGACCCTGACCTTGATGAGCATGTCCAGCTCTACACGCAGACTCATGACCTCCAGCGTCACCGAGGCCACTTTGGCAACGTCCGGCTCTGTGACATCATCGGGAAAACTCAGACCGTCCGGCTGCTGATTGGTGTAGCCATACAGACACAGGACAGCCCGTCCACCCTGAGAGAGAGAGAGAGAGAGAGAGAGAGAGAGAGAGAGAGAGAGAGAGACTCGTTAACTTCCACAACTCTTCTTCCTGCAGGCTTCTCTCCAAAGAATATATAAGCTGCACTTAAATACATTTATTTAATAATATACTAATATGTAGAATATATAAATGTATTATAAAACATGTCATTTAGATCATAAAAAAATCCCAATCACATAAATTATTCCAAAAATGTAATTACAATTTAGTTTTTGTATTTTTTATTTCATTTCATGTATTTATTTGCTTCCATTTTTGGGGCAAAATAAAAAAACTTAATGCTAAAGATTACATTTATCAAATGAAATCTGTAATGACTTCTGATTAAAACTTTATATTTATATTAATTGTTATAACAAAATGTATAAAACAAATGTAGACTTGTGTATTAATTTACATTTATATTAATTTTATTATTATATGATCTTTTATATGATGTACATCATTATATTGATATATTTTATATATATTAATATTTATTACATTATAATAACATTATCATGTTATTAACGTTACTCATCTAAATTACTAACAAAATTAAGGCATTAATACTGTATTTTTTTTTTTTATAAAAGAAACTTTCATAAAAAACCAAACCTTTCCTCATTATTGTTTTTAATTAATGTGAAAGGCTGGAAATTGTGTAAAAACGTAAAGATAAAGAAGTGAATCTGGCGGTCGTGACGGAGTCGTTTTCAGGGTTTGCTCACTTGAATAGCGTCCACCGTGGCCCTGAACACGGGGTTGTTGTGTTTCACCGTGCGCCAGTACTTGGGTCTGTTGGGGTTGGTGAGGTTGGAGCCGTACTTCTCCAGGATGTTGAGCGCTGTGGACAGTTTCTGCAGCGACGTGATTACCTGAGGGGAAAAAACAAACAAAAAGTGAGGCATTAAAACTACACCATGACCTCTGCACTACTGCACTACTGTATTAGACTCTCACCTCAGTCTTGTTGCTTCCAGCACTGTTTTCTTTCAGCATGTTCTCTGGGGCAATGTAACGATATTTCGCTGACGGAGGCAGAGAGATGTTGGCCACAGCGGAAACGCCGTTTCTGATATCCGGCACAGAACCGGCTCTGGATAAACTCGCCTCGACCCGGCTCCTCAATTCCTCCAACTCTTCTGACAGCGTCATCACCTGGAAAAAGAAAGAGACACACACACACACACACACACACACACACACACACACACACACAAAAACAAGGAAACCGAGAGGCAGCTGAGCATTCTCACACTCCCATAATGTTATACATTTACTACCCATTTATGATCTTATAATGACGTTGTCAAAAGTCAGAGCTTTCGTGATTCTTCATTGTTTAATAAAGATGTGTGGCTGAAATACGAGTCTGGTGATTATAATAGAGGATTAAATACCTTTTAAGAAACAATTGAAAATGTATTCCATAACCAAAAGTGTGAATGAAATGATCAAGATTATTTGTTTATGCTCTAAAGTTTGCTGTAATAAGGAAATAAACAACACTTCTACCTCGGAATTACAGCAATTTTCTTTGATCCTTTGAATCCATATACTTGAAAGACTTTTGTTAGTTTATTCTGTTTAAGTAAATGAATGTTAGTATTTTATAGTAATTAATAATCCATTGGTTTGCGTAAATTTTATTTTTAGACAGATAATTAAAAGTGAAAGTAATATAAACACCGCTGGCCTGTTTGTTACTTCCGTATTTGTTAAAAGTCACGCCCCCTTCGTTTTGATTGGCTAAGAGTGCATATACTAACCAATCACAGCTTAGGAGTTAAGGTGAGCAAAATCGATTGTGGGAGTCGATTCAACGAGGCATTTCTACACACCCGGACTTCACCAGAAAAACCTACTAATAAAAAATTAAACACACTCTTTTATCATCGATAGTTAAAACGTATTTAGAGTGACAACGGAATCTCCTACTGTTTTTTCCTTCTTGCGTAGAATCGACTCACAATCGAGCCCAATCAAAGAATCGACTCCTTATAAAGAATCGACTCCCTGTCCAAACTGCTGTTTTAACGTGTCTAAAAATTCAACACCATTTTTCGTTGTTTAATAAAATGAAATAAAATAAAATAATACAAATTGAAAAACGTGTAGATTTAAAAAAAAAAAAAGCTCAGGCTTAGCATGCGTTTACTAGCAAAACATCTAAAACACACACACACTGACATTGACACGCACACTGACAGTTATGCGTTCATGCAGAAATATTTATTCATATGATCAATTAAGCTATAAAACCTCGTATATTCGTTTAACTCTGTGTTTAGAAGTGTCACTTACTGCGCACTTGAATTTAGCTAATCAGCCAGCTCTCGGGTTATAGATACAGTATAGTGGCCGGTAAGGTTAAAAGTAAAATGCGTTTCGGTTTTTTTTACCGCCCTCTTCTGGAAGTCTGCGGTAGTGCATTGTTTATGTCGCATTTTATTATGAACTACATGATAATTACATACATTTACATGCTGTCAAATATATTATAATTCTTTATTTCGATTTACAAATGGGCAAGTGAGTGAACTGAAGAGAAATCTAAATAGAACCAATAAATTGTTGTGACCACCCTTTGGCTTTCAGTTCCTACTTTTGCACACTTTGTACAGGGTTTTTGTTCATCAGTTTCATATGTACTGTAGGTTCAAACCCAGTCATTAAGTAAAACAGAAACAGCTGTGTAGGAGCTTCAAACTGGGTGAGGAACAGCCAAACTCTGCTACAAAGGTGATGTTTTGGAAGACAATTCGATGTTGCAGGTCCCACACCATGGCAAGACTGAGCATAAGGTAGTTCTACTGCATCAGCAAGATCTTTCCCGGGAAAAGATCTCAAAGCAGACTGGGCTTTCAAGATGGATGTGCTCATTAAGATATTTTGAAGAAGCACACAAGAGGGTCATGTTGAGGAGCATAGACGCAGTGGGCGGCCAAGGAAATTTAATGTAGCAGATGAAAAATACATCATACACACTTCCCTTCACTTTTAGAAGATTCTAGCAGTGCCATCAGCAAAAACCTAGCAAAGAACAGTGGGACCCAAATACATCCATCCACTGTCTGGAGAAGTCTGGGCTGAAGTGGTCTTCATGGAAAAATTGAGGGCCAACGTAGAAATAAGGCTTAGTGACTTAACTATGCATGGAAACAGAGGAACTGTGGTGCAGAAAAATGGCAGCAGATGTTCTGCCAAATATTTGTCTCTAGAAAAATAACAGATTGTTTGCTGAAGGGCTGGAAAGCGTACACCAATGAGTGTCTGCAGGCAACAGTGAAGCATGGTGGAGGTTTCCTGTAAGTTTGGAGCTGCATTTCAGCAAATGGAGTTCAGACGGAGAAATTCTGGCAGATACTTCTCCATCATGGAGTGCCATCAGGGAGGCCTTTGATTGGCTCCAACTCTAATCTGCAGCAGGACAACGACCCCAAACATACAGCCAACATCATTAAACACCATCTTTAGTGCAGAGAACAAGAAGTCCTGGAAGTAAAAGTTCTGGCCCCCACAGAGTCCAGATCTCAACATCATCGAGTCTATCTGGGATTTGAAGCAGCCTACATCTACAGAAGATCTGAGGTTAGTTAAAAAATAAATGAACACTTCTACTATTTGAAATTGTTCTCACTTTACAGTATTTTTTCACTTTTCTTTACTTCTTTACATCTGCATGATTCATCCAACGTCCTACCCCTGGATGGAGTTCTCTTCTCCAGTAGCCCACTCTGCAGCTGAGGATGGCTCTACTTAAACAGCCTAAAGATCCATGAAGTTACTGAGCAACTGAAGAACTTTGAGGATGGATTTGGACTGTAATTAATGTCAACAGTCTGCTACAATGGCTGAAGACCACAGTCTGCATGATCAGAACCTCAACAATAATGGAAGTGTAATGAATGAACATTCTGTGTTGAGGATGAGGACGGGTTCCCTATTGAGTCTGGTTCCTCAAAAGGTTTCTTCCTGATGGCATCTCGGGGAGTTTGAATTTATTTATTTATTTTATTTTATTGTTTTGTGTATTCGGTATAAAAGCGTGTCTCCCGTCACGATCACGGGAAAACAATGAGCTATGTCGTTCCATAATCAGATAATCTGATCTAAAAAAAAAAAAAGCTTGATCTGGCAACCTGGTTCTTCTGACTGGTGGAAAGGGATGGTCTGGGATTTCTGTGACGACATCAGTGTGACGACTTCAGCTGGGTTCTGTATTTATGTTAGGAGAAGAACCGAGAGAGGAGTTAGATGTGTGTGTGTTTTGCAAAAGTCGGTCAGCTGGTAATTTGTGCGTAAGTGTGTGTGAGAGTGTGTGTTTTAGAAAACATCTGGACCGGATCAGATCAGAACTTTTTTTTTTCTCATCGGGGTGGTCAGTATCGAGTCCCGGGCGTCGTGGCGATGCACATCGTGGTGGAGTTCTTCGTGGTTTGCGTGAAGGTGCTGTGGTCGTTCGCGGCGGCGGCGGCGCGGTGGCTCGTGAAGCCGCGGGAGAAGCACGTGCGAGGCCGCGTGTGCGTGATCACCGGGGCCGGAAGCGGACTGGGCCGCCGGTTTGCGCTGCAGTTCGCGCGCCGCGGCGCCGCGCTCGCGCTCTGGGACATCAACCGCGCCGCCAACGAGGAGACCGCCGAGCTCGTGCGCGAGGTCTACAGACAGAACAGCGCCGCCGACAACTGCAACACCTGCACTGGTGAGTCCACCATGTTCACCATGTTCCACCATGACAATGTGCCTGTGCACAAAGCCAGCTCCATGAAGATACACGGGTTGAAGTGGAAGATCTTCTGCTATAGATCTCCAACACTATTAAACATGTCTGCACCCCAGACCTTCTCACCTTCTCACCTACATCACTACCTGACTTTACTCACACATATGTAGCTGAATGAATATCCACAAAATCTAGTGGAACATCTTCCCAGAAGAGTGGAGCTCATTATAAGAGCAAATTTGGAATGGGATGTTCAAAACAAAGCCCATAGCAATCTTCAGGTGTCCACGTGAAAAACACGTATCAGGACATGTAACAGGATTTATTATTATGTTATATAACATATATTATTTGAATGATTTTCTACAGGTTCAGACATCAGCTTGAAGGAGACGTCACCCATCTTCCAGCCACGTGTTAACACGTACGTGTGTGACGTGAGTAAGCGTGAGAGTGTATACGCTACGGCCGAGCGGGTCAGGAAAGAGCTTGGAAATGTCACGTTCCTGGTGAACAACGCAGGCGTGGTTTCAGGACGTCACCTCCTGGAATGTCCTGATGAACTGATTGAGAGGACCATGATGGTCAACTGCCATGCCCACTTCTGGGTCAGTAGCAGGACGTTAGTTTCCTTCCCTGGTGGTCAGTCAGACGAATTTATCAGGGGTTCATTTTTTTTTTGTTTTTCACAGACCACGAAAGCTTTTCTCCCGAAGATGCTGGAGCTGAACGAGGGCCACATCGTGACCGTGGCCAGCTCTCTGGGTCTCTTCACTACGGCCGGCGTAGAGGTGCGTCTGTCTCTAATGTTCCTGCTCCGTGATTCTGATGTGAACGTATTGTTTTTTGGTGCAGGTCTTCATCCTCTCGCTGCCGTGTTTTTCTCGCAGGATTACTGCGCCAGTAAATTCGGCGCCATCGGCTTTCACGAGTCCCTGAGCCACGAGTTAAAGGCGTCTAACAAAGACGGGATCAAGATGACCCTGGTGTGTCCGTTCCTGGTTGATACGGGGATGTTCAAAGGCTGTGAAATCAGGTTAATAACTGTTTTACTAAAGTAGGCTGGAGTAGAGTAGAGTGCGCCCTCTAGTGTGTTGGAGGAGCATAAAAAACAAGAACATGACTTCATTTTTAGATGTTTTTTTAGGTGATTAAATTTTAAGATGTTCAAATGTGTGTGTGTGTGTGTGTGTGTGTGTGTGTGTGTGTGTGTGTGTGTGTGTGTGTGTGTGTGTGTGTGAAAAATAAAAATAGGAAGCACTTAGGAATAGGAATGCATCCTGCTAAGAATTACCGTCTTGTTGCTTTTTTAAGTTCTTTTGCCATGGGGTGTACAAACTTTTGGACAGACCTGTATATAATGTAATCCCAAATGTATTTTATGTATATTTTTCTTTTGGGAAAAATAAGTAGTCAAACTTATTGTTTATATGATGATAATCGCTATAGTTATATAGTTTTATTATATTTTTATTTGATACATTAAAATTAAATAAATTACATTTATTAAAAAAAAATAGATTAAATTAATATTCCCGCTGACTCGTGTGATCTGCAGAACTTCTTCATCTTTTCTGTTTGTCTTTTTCCTGCACAGGAAGGAAATCGCTCCGTTTTTCCCTCCGCTGGACCCCGAGCACTGCGTAGAAAGAGCCATGAGAGCCATTCTGACGGATCAGCCGATGGTGTGCACGCCACGTGCCATGTATGTCGTCACGTTCATGAAAACGTGAGTATTTTAAAAGAAGTATCAAATAACCCTGTAGTGGTGTAAGAACTCTGTATTGATCTCCGCAAGTCATATAGCGGAGCTTTCACGATGATATTACATCATAAAACCAAAGATCCAATCAGGTTGCAGTATGCAAATTAAGCATCATAACATTTTTTTTCAAATTTGAATTTTAGAATCGCCAAAGCATATGTTTTATTGTTAAATTAGGAAAAAAAAATCTGGTCTTTCTGAA